>NC_069505.1:486458504-486578504 GCF_027579735.1 Bombina bombina | reverse complement strand
AGACCCGCTCTCTGCTGAGCGGGTCTGTTATATTTCCTCAGCGCGGGTCTGTGAAACAGCGCTTTCTTTTAAAAATTAATAGGGGAAATTACGTTTAAATAATATTTGGCTAATATAATGTTATATAATTCTGCACTATGTGCAGAATTATATAACATTATTTTTAAGGTTTACTGTCCCTTTAAGTAGTAGAAGGTAGTAGCTGTTGTTGATGATTGCAAAGCCAGTCACAATTCTTATATATTCTGTGATAGCAATAATCCGCAGATTATCGTTATACTATTTCTCTTGAGCACTGGAAGAATGCGACCACTCAGTGCTGCTGCTAGGACACGCCCCCCACCCCTCACATGTTTGTAAATATGTTATTATATCTTTTCATGTGACAACACTGAAGAAATGACACTTTGCTACAATGTAAAGTAGTGAGTGTACAGCCTGTATAACAGTGTTAGTTTGTTTCCCCCTTATAATAACTCAACACACCTCCATTAATATCTAAACCATTGGCAACAAAAGTGAGTACATCCCTAAGTGGAAATGTCCAAATTGGGCCCAATTACCCATTTTCCCTCCCTGGTCTCATGTGACTCGTTAGTGTTACAAGGTCTCAGGTGTAAATGGGAAGCAGGTGTGTTAAATTTGGTGTTATCATTCTCATACTGGTCACTGGAAGTTCAACATGGCACCTCATGGCAAAGAACTCTCTGAGGATCTGAAAAAAGAATGGTTGCTCTACATAAAGATGGCCTAGGCTATAAAAAGTTTGTCAAGACCCTGAACAGCTGCAGCACTGTGGGCACAACCATACAGTGGTTTCACAGGACAGGTTCCAATCAGAACAGGCCTCACCATGGTCGATCAAAGAAGTTGAGTGCACATGCTCAGCGTCATATCCAGAGGTTGTCTTTGATAAATAGATGTATGAGTGCTGCCAGCATTGCTGCAGAGGTTGAAGGGGTGGGGGGTCAGCCTGTCAGTGCTCAGACCATAAGCCGCACATAGCATCAAATTGGTCTGCATGGCTGTCGTCCCAGAAGGAAGCCTCTTCTAAAGATGATGCACATGAAAGCCCGCAAACAATTTGCTGAAGACAAGCAGACTAAGGACGTGGATTACTGGAACCATGTCCTGTGGTCCGATGAGACCAAGATAAACTTATTTGGTTCAGATGGTGTCAAGCGTGTGGGGCGGCAACCAGGTTAGGAGTACAAAGACAAGTGTGTCTTGCCTACAGTCAAGCAGGGTAGTGGGAGTGTCATGATCTGGGCCTGCATGAGTGCTACCGGCACTGGGCAGCTACAGTTCATTGAGAGAACCATGAATGCCAACATGTACTGTGACATAATGAAGCAGAGCATTATCCCCTCCCTTCCAAGACTGGGCCGCAAGGCAGTATTCCAACATAACGACCCCAAACACACCTCCAAGACAACCACTGCCTTGCTAAAGAAGCTGAGGGTAAAGGTAATGGACTGGCCAAGCATGTCTCCAGACCTTAACCCTATTGAGCATCTGTGGGGCATCCTCAAACGGAAGGTGGGGGGTGCGAAATCACTAGCATCCTCCAGCTCTGTGATGTCATCATGGAGGAGTGGAAGAGGACTCCTGTGGAAACCTGTGAAGCTCTGGTGAACTCTATGCCCAAGAGGGTTAAGGCAGTGCTGGAAAATAATGGTGGCCACACAAAATATTGACACTTTGAGCCCAATTTGGACATTTCTACTTAGTGGTGTACTTACTTTTGTTGCCAACGGTTTAGACATTAATGGCTGTGTGTTGAGTTATTTTGAAGGGACAGCAAATTTACACTGTTATACAGGCTGTACACTCACTATTTTACATTGTAGCAAAGTGCCATTTCTTTAGTGTTGTCACATGAAAAGATATAATAAAATATTTACAAAAATGTAAGGGTGTACTCACTTTTGTGAGATACTGTATGTGTGTGTGTGTATATATATGTGTGTATTTAACGCTAGGATTGGCTATTGAAATAAATAAAGGTGACTTTCATTCATGAAGTATACTATACTTCATGCAGAAAGCTCCTTTATTTGTTTCAAGCGATTGCCGTTCTGTGCTGGTCAGGCAGCCCACGGCAGAAATTTGTTTTGCTAAAAGGTGATGTTTTCACCACTTAGCAAATAGCATGCAGGAAATCCAGCACCCAAGGGCGCCAAGCCGGATTTACCGCACGGCTATTGGCTAAGAGGTGAAAACGTCACCTTTAAAGCAAAACCGCAATCTGCCGTGGGCTTCCTTAGCAGCTCAGAACGGTGATTGCTTGAAACAAATATAGGAGCTTTCTGCATGAAGTATCTTATACATGCATTTTTTTTCAATAGTCAATCCTAGCGTTCCAAAAACGCTAGGGTTGACTTTTACTTTAAGAACATATGGTGCTATGTGAAGAACATTGGAATGTGATATTTTATGTCAGATTTGTGCACTTTGGTTAAATGCGATCAGGTTTGCGCACGAGTAGGGTATTAGTTTTTTTTTCCACCTTTCTCGCCCAATTGAAGTCTGGGGGAATACGTTAACATGTTTTGGTTTTTTTGCGCATGTTGGGTTAGCACTAGTTGCATAAACTTTTTACTTTCAAATTGTAATACGCATGCAAAAGCTTACTTCTAGCGAATTAAACGTGCAAGCGGTAAATTACAATCCACTCGTAAACTACCCCTTTGTCTCTCAGAAAATATCTCTTCTCCCGACAGATCAACACCTGGGAACAATTGGAAAAAGTGAGACTAGATATCCAGAGACTGGAGACTGAGAAAACTGATATTGCCAATGAAGTGAAGCAACTTGTGGTGAGTAAACAGGAGTGAAAAGTGAACCTTCTTTTTTTATTCATAAAAGTAGGAATATTACTAGGTAAACTGTAGTGTGTTGTGCATTAAAGGGACATTAAACACTTTGAGATGGTAATATACAATTATAAATGATATATATTTATATTAAAAAAAACTCTGCAATATGCTTTCATTATTTATTTTGTCCCCTTTTCCTGTAATTCCATTCTGCAATCTTGAGCTTTTCAGTTTCTGCTAGAAATGGAAGTGCAGAGCACTTATATACCACACAGCCATTGGCTGCACACTCTAGTGACCTATTTATAACTGTCCCTGATTGGCCACAGCAGGAAAGGTAAACTAAGTTACAACATGGCAGCTCCCAGTGTTTTATAGACACTAAAACTTTAGACTTATTTTTGTCACTATTTAAACAGCTAATGAAACTTTATAAAATACATCTACATGTTATTCTCAGACTAATCTTTTCTTTGAATGCCTCATTCTATCTAGCATCTTATTTAGTGTTGAACCCTTTCATGACAGGGTCATAATGTTTACATCGAAACAACGTTCCAATGTAGACAAATTGAAATCCCGCGATCGTGCACCTGGTCGTGAGATTTAAATTATGGGATTGGGTCAGGGGGGCATCCCTATGATGCTAGGCACGCCCTCCAGACCGGGATCACATCCAGGATTGCTTCAGGACATCCAAAAGGCTATGACGTTGTTTTCCGTCCTAACGGAGCTTAAGCCCAGCGCTGTTTGGACGGAATAGAACGCCATAACAGGTTAATGTCCCTTAAAGTGAAGGTAATGTTTTACCGATCTCTATACACCAATCAATTAGCCATATCTTCATTTACTAAGTTGTTAAATTTTTGTCACAAATTGATTGTATATTTATGTAAAAAATTATTTTTATTTTTCACTATCGTTACCTTCCTGACTCCTCCCCACAGCCATTTCCTTATTTTAGAGACTGAAGTATAGAGCAGTCTCCAACGCTCGTTCACGAGGAATGCAACGAACTGCGCATGCGCATAGCGTAGTCCACTATTAAAATTTCTTATTAGATAGTTTTAATGTTTAATAACAGATTATCTATACATATAAATAAATTATTAAACAGTATACATAAGCAATAATTGATATGCCAATTCTCATACTAATATGTATTATATGCAATTATACCGTTATTGTCTTAAAACAGTAATTGCACTGTTTTATTACGCTGTGTAAATATTTGTAACAGTCAGGATTTCAGCCGTCTTGTTTGTTGCCGTCTGAAAAATGCCTCTTGCATATCTTGAGAAATTCAATAACAATATGAATAGTCATGCGCGAAACGGGAGCGCGCTTGTATTGCAAGTCCGACAATAAAACAGAAACGCATGCGCAGATCATCCGGAAGGCAGATAACGTAGATTGACGGCCGCCTAACGGCCAGAATTTCAGTTGGATGAAAAGAAAGCGTGACCAAACAAAAAAAAAAAAATTACAGGTTGACATCGGTAAAGTAAAATATGTGAGTATAAACAGGAAAAAAAGACTTTATTATTTCAAATTGAAAAAAATGATGACTTAAACTCATATTAATTTGGGTCAACAAGTGATATTAGACTGTGAAATAGTTCACTTTACCTTCACTTTAAATGCATCAATAATAATCTACCTCTGTTTTTTTTTTTTTTTTTTTTCTCCCACAGACTTCACACGACAAGCAAAGTCTTCAAACGGTAAGTTGGCGACTGTTCGGTAACGCTCCTCATTTTGCGTAGCTTTTTACTTTCTCAAGTTTAATTCTCACCTTTCAACCTGTTTTGACATTTTCCTCTTGTCCTCATCAGATTTCTCTATACCATTATCTTTGTCCTAAAAAGATCAGGTTCCTGTGGAGAAAGAAATCTAATTTATGCTCTGGTTTCTAATGTTGAGTCATTAGTTTTAAAGGGACACAAAACACCAAAATGTCTCTCTCATGATTCAGATAGAACATACATTTTTAAACAACTTTACAATTTACTTTTAGTATCAATTTTGCTTAATTCTCTTGGGATCCTTTGGTGAAGGAGTAGCAATGCACTACTGGGAGCTAGCTGAACACATAGGTAAGCCAATGAAAATCTGCAACTAACTCCCAGCTCCTGAGCCTATCAATGTATGATTTTTAAACAAAGGATACCAAAATAAGTAAGCAAATTAGTTAATGGAAGTAAATTGGAAAGTTGTTTAAAATAGCAAACTATCTGAATCATGAAGGTGAAATTTTGGGTTTCATGTCCCTTTAAGATGACCAGACGAGATCTAAAAAACAGCCCCAGGATCAGAGTGTCTCTCTAAGTTAGAATGAATGGAACCTTTTTTTTGTCTGGTTTGCATCTCCCCACATTCTCCATCTGTCATTGGTGGGTCTTCTTGCTTCTCCCAAGTTGTCTGGGGCTGTGATTTGTGGATCTGCTCACTTCCCTAAGCTCCTCCCCCCAAATGTGTGTTTGTGGCTTGCCTGTGATTGTTGGGTCTGCCCTTTTTAAACCAAGGTGTATCTTGGTCTGGTCTGTGATTGGGTAAGTCTGCCTGCTTCTCTCTTGTAGTGTTCCTGGGTCGGTTTTGCCAATGTCATTTCATTTTGTGTCAGCTCCCCAGGTACACGTCTATCAGGCAGAGGGGGAAAGAGATCCGGCTGCAGCTGACATCTTTATATCAGGAGGAGTCCAGGCTTGATGAATCCTTTTATTGCCAAGCTCTAAAACTGCCCAACAGAACCCATCCTGACACGGTAAGGTTGTGAATATGTAGGTTTATATACTCGGGTCTCAACAAATTTTGTTTAAAATCTAGTAGCCAAAAACCTTTGGTCATCCCTATGTGCAGCTGGTGGCGGCAGTTAAGTTTCTCCAATCATAATAGACTCTTAAATTAGATTTCTAAATCTCACATGCTGATTTCTTCCTGTGCAATATGAAATAGGTGACTGAAAAAATATTAAACGTGCACTGCTAAACAGTCATACAAAAAACCCCCAGCTAACTGGACAAGAAGAGAGCTGTGGGCGGAGTTGCATGTATTTCTTACAGTATTGGGTCTAGACTGTCCCTTTAATTATAAAGTATAACACTTTGCATTATACTTTCATTCTTTTTGGGTGGTTTTAACCACCTTTTCTTGTAATTTTAAATCTGAAAAACTAAGTTTTTTTTTCAGTTTTGAGGTTAGGAAGTGCACACTACATACTTTATAAGCCTAACCCTGCTACATATCTGTCATTTATTGGCCTCAGCAGAGATGGGGAGATAAGATACTCTCATTGTTTTATAGCCACTAAAACGTTACTTCTTGTGAATATGTAAACAACTAATGATACTTTTAAAAACAAATGTTATTCTCAGACTAATATTTTCTTTGAATGTATTATTCTATCTAGCATTTATTTAGTATTTAAAGTGAAGGTCCATTTTGATTAATTAGTGCCGGGTTTTTAATAAACCTATTAAAAACAAGGGCACTTTAATTAATCAAAATTGACATTTCACTGTTTTCTTCAAAAACGTACCTTTTAATCCTGGCAGCCGCTCCAGCACTTCCTCCGCTCGTCACAAGCCGTCTTTGCGGGTCCAAAATGACGAATCCGGCTTCCTTCAATCACAGCGTTGCATCAGGCCAACGTACTAGGTTTACCTCTGATGCCCTCACCCCTGCCTCTAATAAACACAGTATACTGTTCCACACTTACAGAATATGGGGCACATAGCTTTAAAAACAAAAATGGGAATCTTGTGCACCACAACCCAAAAACGTGATTGTCACAACCTTGGGCCCGATTATCTAAAGTTCTCTGGGCTGGCGAGACTCTATAGCAATGCTGCCACTACTTCTGTTTCCCAGATGGAATTATATAAAGCCACTTCTTACCCTGAAAACAGGGCGTATGTATACTGCATTTTTACATATGCAAAACAGAATAAGAAGCAGTCTGCCAGGAACGAACAGCAGCATCAATAGCTTGTTCTATGGCCCGGCTGCCACCTGGTAGTAGCTTCTTTCTGCCCAATTGTGCTTTAAACAGAGGAAAACTTTCCTGTAGTATATCAGTCTGATCCCGCCGACATGGTCAGTCCAGCCCCGAAATACCAGTAGTGATGTCGCGAACCTAAAATTTTGCGTTCACGAACAGTGAACACAAACTTCCGCAAAAGTTTGCGAACGGGCGAACCGCCATTGATTTCAATAGGCAGGCGAATATTAAAACCCACAGGGACTCTTTCTGGCCACAAAAGTGATGGAAAAGTTGTTTCAAGGGGAATAACACCTGGACTGTGGCATGCAGGAGGGGGATCCATGGCAAAACTCCCATGAAAAAATTACATAGTTGATGCAGAGTCTGTTTTTTAATCCATAAAGGGCATAAATCACCTAAAATTCCTAAATTGTTTGGAATAACGTGCTTTAAAATATCAGGTATGATGTTGTATCGTTCATGTGGTGTAAGGGTTACGCCCGCTTCACAGTGACAGACCAAACTCCCCGTTTAATGCATGCAAACCACCGCAAACAGTCCATTTGCACAACCACAAACTCCCCATAGATCAGTAGATGCAATAGATACATTTGATGATAGATACGATAGATAGATTTGATAGATAAATAGAAAGATTTGATAGATAGAGAATTACAAGACGGGCGGTCTGGGACCCATGGTAAGGTTCCCAGAGGCAGTTGCGGCACCCGAGGCTCTGATTAGAACAGAGCACTCTGTGTATCTGCCCTCGGCCGAAATCGGAACATTCTTTAGCTTTCTGCCTGTCGGCCAAATGTCCGTCTGCCAAATGTCCTTCTGCATTTTGTCAGAGCACCGCGTGCAATCTACTGTGCCACCAGATAGGAGTGGTGTGTTAACTAGTACTATTCTTATCAGTTTAATCCCTGTTACGTCCCCTATCAGAGGACGTGTATATGGCATGGATTTTAGGAACCGGGAGATGGAAAAAGATGCTTGGACACCCAGTACAGGTCGTTCTCAGCCTTTTTATACGAGGGTCCCGACCCTCAACAGGCACGACAGCATGAAAGACCCCATATGCCATGACTTCCTTTTGCACATTCGAGTAAAGGTATGGCATTGTTTTTAGGAACCCAGAGATAATTTTTAGGAACCGGTAGATGGAAAAAGATGCTTGTTCGGTCCTCCTACTTCAAATTTGGGGCACTGCGCGTGCAATCTACTGTGCCACAAGATTTGAGTGGTGTGTTAAGTAGTACTATTCTTAGCAGTTTAATCCCTGTTTTGTGCCTTTTTTTTGGTTTGGGTTTTGAAGCCACAGTGCAACACCAGAGGCCAGAAAAATTAGGCATGTACACATGCCTGAAAAATTAGGTATTGTTGCAGCTGCTGCTGTAGCAGCGGCCAGAAAAATTGATGTTTGTTTGACAGTTAGAAAGTGCCCTAAAACATTGTGGCTTGAACCCTAGTTGTTGGCGGATAAGTCACACAAGTCATCCGGCATTCGAAGATAAAATACAGCGGCGTGTGGACCATTTTTAGCACAAGGCAGCTCATCTCATCAGGCCTTTTTTACTCGAATGTATCGCCCAACGTCAGTCCCTTCGGGATCCATCCCTCATTAATTTTAATAAAGGTGAGATAATCAAGACTTTTTTGACCTAGGCGACTTCTCTTCTCAGTGACAATACCTCCTGCTGCACTGAAGGTCCTTTCTGACAGGACACTTGAAGCGGGGCAGGCCAGAAGTTCGATTGCAAATTGGGATAGCTCAGGCCACAGGTCAAGCCTGCACACCCAGTAGTCAAGGGGTTCATCGCTCCTCAGAGTGTCGAGATCTGCAGTTAATGCAAGGTAGTCTGCTACCTGTCGGTTGAGTCGTTCTCTGAGGCTGGATCCCAAAGGGCTGTGGCGATGCATAGGCGATAAAAAGGTCTGCATGTCCTCTATCAACAACACGTCTGGAAAGCGTCCTGTCCTTGCTGGCGTGGTCGTGGGAGGAGTATTACTTTCATCTCTTCCCCTGTTAGATTCCCGTTGTGCTGTGACATCACCCTTATACGCTATGTAAAGCATACTTTTTAATTTATTTTTGAACTGCTCCATCCTTTCCGACTTGCTGGAATTCGGTAACATTTATGTCACTTTATGCTTATACCGGGGGTCTAGTAGCGTGGACACCCAGTACAGTTCATTCTCCTTCAGCTTTTTTATACGAGTGTCCCTCAACAGGCACGACAGCATGAAAGACCCCATTTGCACAAGGTTGGATGCCGAGCTACTCATGTCCCGTTCCTCGTCCTCACTGATCTCACTGAAGGTATCTTCTTCCCCCCAGCCACGTACAATACCACGGGTACCAGATAGGTGACAACAACGAGCACCCTGGGATGCTTGTTGTGCTTGGTGTTCCTCCTCCTCAAAGCCACATGACTCCTCTTCCTCACAATCCTCTTCCCGCGTTGCCGCTGGTCCAGCAAGCGATGCTGATAAGGCTGTTTCTGGTGGTGATGGAGACCACAACTCTTCCTCTTCACGCTTATCTACGGCCTGATCCAGCACTCTTCGCAGGGCACGCTCCAGGAAGAAAACAAATGGTATGATGTCGCTGATGGTGCCTTCGGTGCGACTGACTAGGTTTGTCACCTCAAAAGGACGCATGATCCTATAGGCATTGTGCATGAGCGTCCAGTAACGTGGCAAAAAAATCCCCAGCTCCCCAGAGGCTGTCCTAGCACCCCGGTCATACAAATACTCGTTAACAGCTTTTTCTTGTTGGAGCAGGCGGTCGAACATTAGGAGTGTTGAATTCCAACGTGTCGGGCTGTCGCAAGTCAAGCGCCTCACTGGCAGGTTGTTTTGCCGCTGGATATCTGACAAGTGCGCCATTGCCGTGTAGGAACGCCTGAAATGGCCACACACCTTCCGGGCCTTCCACTGCGGTGTCCCAATAGCTACACCAGCTTGTATGGTAAAAGCTGGCGGGCTAACAGTTCAGACAAGCCAGCAGTCAGACGCCGGGCAACATTGGCTTCTTACGCTCAAACATGTCCTTGACAGACACCTGACTGTGGGCAGATGAGCAGGAACTGCTCCGGAAGAGAGACGGATTGGCGGATGGTTGAGAGGGGGCAAGGAGCACAGCAGTGGTTGACGTGGCTGAAGATGCTGGACCAGGAGGAGGATGGCGGCTTTGAGTTTGTGTGCTGCTTGTCCTCATGTGTTCATCCCATAGGCGTTTGTGATGTGAGATCATGTGCATTTGCAAAGCAGTTGTACCTAGGTGGGTGTTGGACTTCCTACGACTCATTTTCTTTTGGCACAGGTTGCAAATGGCATTGCTTTTATCAGAGGCAGACACATATAAAAAAAATGCCACACTGCTGAGCTCTGCGATGACGGCATTTTGGTGGTGGCAACAGCATGTGTTGATTGGCGTGCTGTCTGGCTGACCCCGGGTGCCGATGCATGCTGTCTGACTGTGCCACTAGCTCCTTGCGACGACCTCCCCCTGCTTCCAACTCGTCTCCTGCTCCTCTCTGTCTCCCCATCTGAACTTTCCACCTGTTCTTCTTCTCTTCTACCGGGCGCCCACGTGACATCCACGGACGCATCGTCATCATCAACCCCTTCACTTGTATCTGACAACTCAACAACGGAAGTAACGGCGGGTACAACATCGTCGTCCATGTCTGTAATGCTGCCTGACTGAGACATATCACTGTTATCTACATCCTCTGTCAATGATGGTTGCGCATCACTCATTTCTTCACACTGAGGTGTACATAACTCCTCTGACAGATCAAGTGAGGCGGCTGTGGTGCTAGTGTTGGTGGTGGCGGCAGGCGGGCGAGTGGTAAGTTGAGAGATGCCCGAAGCTAAGCTAGAGGAGGAGGATGGTGCGTCAAGGTTACGAGCGGAAGCTGTAGAAGATTGGGTGTCCTGTGTTATAAAGTCAACTATTTCATCAGAACTTTTCGTGTTCATGGTACGTGGCCTAACACTGGGCATTATTCTATGGCCAAAGGGAATCACAGCACCACGACGGCCCCTGCGGGTTGGCATGCCTCTGCCTGTCATTTTTTTTTTCAATTAGTGCTACTATGCGTGCAAGCTACTGTGAGTGGGCACAGTATATGCTGTGAGCCTGACACAAAAAAAGCAGACTGATGTTTCACAGTCAAAATATTTTTTTTATTTTTAAAATGTACACTTACACTACTATTAAACAAGATAATATGAGTGGTGGCACTGGGCAAGTGGGCACAGTATATGCTGTGAGCCTGACACAAAAAAAGCAGACTGATGTTTCAGTCAAAATATTTTTTTTATTTTTAAAATGTACACTTACACTACTATTAAACAAGATAATATGAGTGGTGGCACTGGGCAAGTGGGCACAGTATATGCTGTGAGCCTGACACAAAAAAGCAGACTGATGTTTCAGAGTCAAAATAGTTTTTTTATTTTTGAAATGTACACTTACACTACTATATAACAAGATAATGAGTGGTGGCACTGGACCAGTGGGCACAGTATACGCTGTGAGCCTGACACAAAAAAGCAAACTGATGTTTCACAGTCAAAATAGTTTTTTTATTTTTAAATGTACACTTACACTACTATTAAACAAGATAATATGAGTGGTGGCACTGGGCAAGTAGGCACAGTATATGCTGTGAGCCTGACACACAGGCTGGCAGTGGCAGGCTGGCCTGGCAACTGAAATTAAATTACACTAGCAGACTGATGTAAAAGTTTTTTTTTTTTTTAATTTACACTAATGTTACACCAGATATGAGTGGTGGCACTGAGCAAGTAGGCACAGTATATGCTGTGAGCCTGACACACAGGCTGGCAGTGGCATGCAGGCAACTGCTATTAGATTACACTAGCAGACTGATGTAAAAGTTTTGTTTTAAAATGTACACTACTGTTACACCAGATATGAGTGGTGTGGCACTGGGCAAGTGGGTCTGGCACACACGCTGGCAGGCAGGCAGGCAACTGCAATTAGATTACACTAGCAGACTGATGTTTCACAGTCAAAATATTTATTTTTATTTTTAAATGTACACTTACACTACTATAAAACAAGATAATGTGAGTGATGGCACTGGACCAGTGGGCACAGTATACGCTGTGAGCCTGACACAAAAAAAGCAGACTTATGTTTCAGAGTCAAAATATTTTTTTTATTTTTAAAATGTACACTTACACTACTAATAAACAAGATAATGAGTGGTGGCACTGGGCAAGTGGGCACAGTATATGCTGTGAGCCTGACACAAAAAAGCAGACTGATGTTTCAGAGTCAAAATAGTTTTTTTATTTTTGAAATGTACACTTACACTACTATATAACAAGATAATATGAGTGGTGGCACTGGACCAGTGGGCAACTGAAATTAAATTACACTAGCAGACTGATGTAAAAGATTTTTTTTTTAATTTACACTACTGTTACACCAGATATGAGTGGTGGCACTGAGCAAGTAGGCACAGTATATGCTGTGAGCCTGACACTCAGGCTGGCAGTGGCATGCAGGCAACTGCTATTAGATTACACTAGCAGACTGATGTAAAAGTTTTTTTTTTAAATGTACACTACTGTTACACCAGATATGAGTGGTGTGGCACTGGGCAAGTGGGTCTGGCACACACGCTGGCAGGCAACTGCAATTTGATTACACTAGCAGACTGATGTTTCACAGTCAAAAAAGTTTTTTTTTTTTAAATTTACACTACTGTTACACCAGATATGACTGGTGGTGGCACTGAGCAAGTAGGCACAGTATATGCTGTGAGCCTGACACTCAGGCTGGCAGGCAACTGCTATTAGATTACACTAGCAGACTGATGTAAAAGTTTTTTTTTTTTTTTAAATTTACACTACTGTTACACCAGCCAGATATGAGTGGTGGCACTGAACAAGTAGGCACAGTATATCCTGTGAGCCTGACACACAGGCTGGAAGTGGCAGGCTGGCAACTGCTATTAGATTACAAAGAAAAAAACAAAACAAAAAACGACTTATGTAGCCCTAAATAGGGCTTTTTGGGGTGCTGTCCTTACAGCAGAGATCAGATGAGTCCTTCAGGACTGTAGTGGACACTGAATACACTAGCCTAGCTACCGATTTCCCTATTAAATTAGCAGCAGCTACACTGTCCCTCCTCTCACTAACAATGCAGGATCAGAATGAATCTAAAATGGCTACTGCCCAGGAGCTGGGAGGGAGTGTCTGCTGCTGATGTGTCTGCAGACTGTGAGATACAGGGTCAAAGTTTACTCAATGATGACGAATAGGGGGCGAATCGAACATCGCATATGTTCGCCCGCTGCTGCGAACGCAAACGAGCTATGTTTGCCGGGAACTGTTCTCCGGCGAACTGTTTGCGACATCACTAAATACCAGGCAATTCAATATTTCATGCCACCATTTCACCGCCAAATGCCATCAAATAAAAAAATTGGGTTTCTCACAGAAATTATTTACATACGGCTTGTGCAATCATGACACAAATTATTGTAAAAGTTTATCTGCAATCCTCTTTGTTTATAAATAGCAGATATATATGGCTTTGCCATTACTTTTTGGTAATTAGAAGGCCGCTCAATGCCGCTGCGCACCACACTTCTATTATTCCTGCCAGTGAAGGGGTTAATTAGGTATCTTAAAAGGTTAATTTTAGCATTAGTGTAGGATTAGCCTCCCGTCTGACACTTCCTGATTCCTAACAAACAGCTCTCTTCCCACCCACACTGGTCACTCCCCCATCTTAGGTACTGGCAGACGTGAAATCCGGCGCCAGCCGACACCAAGCCAGATATCACGCATGGCTATTGGCTAAGACGTGGAAACGTCACCTCTCAGACAAATAACGTTCTGTCGTGGGCTGCCTTAGCAGCTCAGTGCGGCAAACGCTGCAAACAAATAAAGGAGCTTTCAGCATAAAGTATTTTATACTTCATGACTGAAAGTCCCCTTTATTTGTTCCAATGGTAAATTTATCATCACTTTAGGGACAGTCAACACCAGAATTTCTTTAGTGTAATTGGCAAGAGTCCATGAGCTAGTGACGTATGGGATATACATTCCTACCAGGAGGGGCAAAGTTTCCCAAACCTCACAATGCCTATAAATACACCCCTCACCACACCCACAATTCAGTTTTTACAAACTTTGCCTCCTATGGAGGTGGTGAGGTAAGTTTGTGCTAGATTTCTACGTTGATATGCGCTTCTCAGCATGCTGAAGCCCGGTTCCTCTCAGAGTGCAGTGAATGACAGAGGGATGTGAAAGGGAGTATTACCTATTGAATGCAATGGTCATCCTATCGGGGATCTATTTCATCGGATCTCTGTTATCGGTCGTAGAGATTCATCTCCTACCTCCCTTTTCAGATCGACGATATACTCTTATATACCATTACCTCTAATGATTCTCGTTTCAGTACTATATGTAGATGAGTGTCTTTTGGTAAGTATGTTTTCTTTTATTTAAGACACTCTCAGCTATGGTTTGGCACTTTATATGTAAAGTTCTAAATATATGTTTTGTACTTATATTTGCCATGATTCAGGTTAATCAGTATATTTCCTTTTCGCAGACTGTCAGTTTCATTTTGGGAAATGCATATAAAAAAAAAAAAAAATTTACCTGAAATTTTCAAATTGACTCTTTTTTAAATGCGGGCTGTGAGGCTCGCGGGAGCGCAAAATGCTATAATTTATTGCGTCATTCTTGGCGCAAGACTTTTTTGGCGCGAGAATTACGTTTGTTGATGTAATTTCGTCATTTCCGGTGTCTTAGTTGGCGCCGAGATTTTTCACGTAGTTGCGTCATCTATGACGCTCGTGTTTGTTGCAGACTTTCTTGGCGCCAAAAAATATTTTGTCAGTTGTGGGCGTCATACTTGGCGCCAGATTTCTGACATTATTTAAGTCTTTATTTCATCTTGCTTCTGGTTTCCAGAGGCTTATTTTGTTTGCATTTTTTCCCATTCCTGAAACTGTCATATAAGGAAATTGATATTTTGCTTTATATGTTGTTTTTTTTCTCCTACATTTGCAAGATATCTTAAAACTGTTCCTGTTTCAGAAAACACTGTTGGATTCCTGCTGACTGATATCAGTCCTACCAAAGCTAAGTTAATTTATTTTAATGTTATGAATTTTTATCTTTAGCTATGGTTTGTAATAAGTTATCATGGTAAACTTTTACATGCAGAAAAAATGTCCATCAGTATTAATGCATTGTCTATTGCTATTCTTTTAACATCTAATGTACAAGATATACCTGGTAATTTATAAGAATTTTTTTCTGATTCTATTCTGAAGGCTTTGTCTGCCATCCCGCCTTTTAATAAAATGTAAAGGTCTTTTTTTTTTTTTTTTTTTTTTTTTTAAACTTCTCATTTAGTTGATGAATTTTCAAATGACCGACAACATAATTAATTATCCTTCTCTGATGATGATTTATCTCATTCAGAATATCCTTCATCAGATATTGACACTAACAAATCTACTTTTTTATTTTTAAATAGAGTACATTTGTTCTTTGTTGAAAAAGTGTTGATTATTTTGGATATTGAGGAGACTAGTCCTCTTGATTTTAAGGCTAGCTAACATTTAAAATTCTGCTTATTAATCTCTTGTGGTTACTTCAGAGGTTTTTTTCCAGTTCCTAATTCTGGGGAATGGAATAGGCCTGGTACTTCTTTTATTCCTTTTTTAAGGTTTTAAAATTGTATCCTTTGCCAGCAGTTAGTTTGAAGTTTTGGGAAAAGATCCCCAAAGTTAATGGGGCTATCTCTACTCTTGTTAAACGTACTAATATTCCTATGGAAAATAGTATTTATTTTAAAGATCCTTTAGATGGGAAACTTGTATCTTTTCTAAGGGAAATTAATTTATTTCAGGTCCTTTTCTTAGGCCTGCAATTTTCTTGGCTGATGTTGCAGCTGTTTCATCTTTTTTGGTTGGAAACTTTAGAGCAACAAGTATTGGTTTATAATTTGTTTAGCATTGTTAACTTGATTCAACATGCTAATTTAATTTGTCATGCCATTTTTTGATATTATTAAAATTGAGGTTAAATCTATGTATTTAGCTATTTTAGCTAGAAGAACTTTGTGACTTAAATCTTGGAATGCTGATTTGATTTCTAAAATCCAGATTTCTATTTTTCTTTCCTTCCAAGGTAATAAATTATTTGCTTCACAGTTAGATTCAATACTTTCAACTGTTAATCTGGGGAAGGGAGTTTTTTTTGCTTCAAGATTAAGTTCTAAGCTTATATTAGTTTTTGTTCTTAATGAGGAACAGAAACCGAATTCTTCCCCAAGTAACATGTTTCTTATTGGAAGCTTTCTTCAAAATGGAATGAATATAACCATTTAAGAGATCAAAGCCAGCCACCAAATTTGCATGAAGGTGCGGCCCTTATTCCAGCTAAGCTGGTAGGGGTCAGGTTAAGTTCTTTCTAAAGTTGTTTGGTTCAATTCGGTCCAAACTTCTTAGATTGGGGTACAGAATAGGATTCAGAGTAAGACCGCCTGTGAGAAGTCTTTTTCTCTCTCACATATTCTAGCTATTCCAGTAAAGGTTCAGACTTTCCTGAAGTGTGTTTCAGACCTGTAGTTATCTGGGGTATTCATACCAGTTCCTTTTCAGGAACGGGGTCTGGGGTTTTGTTCAGAACTATTCATTGTCCCAAAGAAAGAAAAACTTTTGAATTGTCATGTAAGAGTACCATCTTTCAGAATGGTGATTATAAGGTCTATTCTGCCTTTTGTTCAGCAAGGGCATTATTTGCCTACAATAGACTTACAGGATTCATATCTTCATATTCTGTTTTCATTCAGATTATTTTCATTTTCTGAGATTCTCTTTTTTAGACAAGCATTACCAATTTGTTGCTTTTCCTTCTGGCCTAGCGACAGCGCTAAGAATCTTTTCTAGGTTCTCAGTGTTTCCTTGTTTGGACGATAATGTGGTACTTGCTCAGTCTTTTTTTTTTTTTTTGCATAATCTCATACGATTCAACTTCTGTTGTTTCTTCAAATACATGGTTGGAGGATCATTTTATCAAAAGCTCCTTGATTCCTCAGACAAGGGTCACCTTTTTTAGGTTTCCAGATAGATTGTGTCAATGTCTTTGTCTCTAACAGACAAGAGACAATTTATATTGGGTTCAGCTTGTCTGAACCTTCAGTCTCTATTATTTCCTTCAGTAGCTATATGCATGGAAGTTTTAGGTCTCATGACTGCAGCATTGGATTTGATTCCCTTTGCTCATTTTCATATGAAACCTTTCCAGTTTTTAATGCTGAATTAATGGTGCAGGGATTATTCTAGGATATCACATTTAATATCCTTGAATCCCAATATTCAACTATCTCTGACTTGGTGGTTAGATCACCATCGTATAGTTCTACGGGTCTCTTTGGTTCATCCAACATGGACCATGATCACAAAAGATGCAAGTCTTTTAGGTTGGGAAGCTGTCTGGGGATCTCTGACAGCACAAGGGGTTTGGAAATCTCAAGAGGTGAGATTACCATTCAATATTTTGGAACTCCGTGCGATTCTCAGAGTTCTTCAGTTTTGACTTCTATTTGAAGAGAGAGACGTTTATTGGTTTTCAGACAGACAATGTCACAACTGTGGCGTATGTCAATCATCAGGGTGGGACTCTCAGTCCTCAGGCTATGAAAGAAGTATCTTGGATACTTGCTTGGGCAAAATCCAGCTCCTGTCTAATTTCTGCAGTCCATATCCCAGGTATAGACAATTGGGAAGCGGATTATCTCTGTCATCAAGCTTTACATCCGGGAGAATGGTCTCTTCACCCAGATGTGTTTTTTTCAAATTGTTCAGATGTGGGGGCTTCCAGAAATAGATCTGATGGCATCTCATCTAAACAAGAAACTTCCCAGGTACCTATCCAGGTCCAGGGATCCTCAGGCTGAAGCAGTGTATGCATTGACACTTCCTTGGAGTTATCAACCTGCCTTTATTTTTCCGCCTCTAGTTCTTCTTTTAAGGGTGGTTTTCAAAATCATCATGGAGCAATTGTTTGTGCTGCTGGTGGCTCCAGCATGGCCGCTCAGGTTTTGGTATCTGGATCTTGTTCGGATGTCCAGTTGCCAACCTTGGCCACTTCCATTAAGGCCAGACCTTATATCTCAAGGTTTGTTTTTTCCATCAGGATCTCAAATGATTAAATTTGATGGTATGGAAATTGAACGCTTAGTCATAAAGGTTTCTCTGACTCAGTGATTATTACTATGTTGCAGGCTCGTAAATCTGTATCTAGAAAGATTTTTTATCGAGTTTGGAAGACTTACATTTCATGGTGCTCTTCTCATAAATTCTCTTGGCATTCTTTTAGAATTCCTAGAATTTTACAGTTTCTTCAGGATGGTTTAGATAAGGGTTTGTCTGCAAGTTCTTTGGAAGGTCAAATATCTGCTCGTTCTGTTCTACAGAAAAATTGCTAAACTTCCTGATATTCATGGTTTTGTACATGCTTTGGTTCGTATCAAGCCTGTCATTAAATCAATTTCTCCTCCTTGGGAGTCTTATTTTGGTTTTGAAGGCTTTACAGGCTCCTCGGTTTGAGCCTATGCATTCTCTGGTCATCTCTTCTGCTAGAAGAGTTTCTGATTTATCTGCTCTTTCTTGTGAGTCTCCTTTTCTGCTTTTTCATCAGGATAAGGTGGTTTTTGCGGACTTTGTTTAAATTTTTTCCTAAAGTTGTGAACTCCAACAACGTTAGTAGAGAAATTGTTGTCCCTTCTTTATGTCCTAATCCTAAGAATTTTCTGGAGAGATCCTTACATTCTTTGGATGTGGCAAGAGCTTCGAAATATTATGTTGAAGCTACTAAAGATTTCAGAAAGACTTCTAGTCTATTTGTTATCTTTTCTGGTTCTAGGAAAGGTCAGAAGGCTTCTGCCATTTCTTTGGCGTCTTGGTTAAAGCTTTTGATTCATCATGCTTATTTAGAGTCTGGTAAATCCCCCCCCGCCTCAGAGATTTACGGCTCATTCTACTAGGTCAGTTTCCACTTCCTGGGTTTTTTAGAATGAAGCTTCTGTTGATCAGATTTGCAAAGCAGCAACTTGGTCTTCTTTGCTTATTTTTCCAACATTGGTGTGTCCGGTCCACGGCGTCATCCATTACTTGTGGGAAATATTCTCCCCCACAGGGAAAGGCAAGGAGAGCACACAGCAAGAGCTGTCCATATAGCTCCCCCTCCCAGTCATTCTCCTTGCCGCTCTGAACTTTAGCAAGGCTGGAATAAGGGTAAACAGACCAAGAAACCTGCTGCTGCTACCAAAACAGCATGAAGGGGTAGCCCCCGATCCGGGACCGGATCTGGTAGGGGGCAGACTATCTCTCTTCGCTCAGGCTTGGGCAAGAGATGTTCCGGATCCCTGGGCACTAGAAATAGTCTCCAAGGGATACCTACTAGACTTCAAGGGACTTCCTCCAAAGGGAAGATTCCACCTGTCTCGCTTATCTTCAGACCAGATAAAGAAACAGGCATTCTTACATTGTGTAAGAGACCTATCAAAGATGGGAGTGATAAACCTAGTCCCCTCCGGGGAACAAGGTCTAGGTTTTTACTCAAACCTGTTTGTGGTTCCCAAAAAAGAGGGAACTTTCAGGCCAATTCTGGATTTAAAGATATTAAACAAGTTCCTCAGAGTTCCATCCTTCAAAATGGAAACCATTCGGGACAATCTTGCCGACAATCCAGCAGGGTCAATATTTGACTACCGTGGATCTAAAGGATGCATATCTGCATATCCCAATCCACAAAACTCATCATCAGTTCCTGAGGTTCGCTTTTCTGGACAAACATTACCAGTTCGTGGCTCTTCCATTCGGTTTAGCCACCGCTCCCAGAATTTTCACAAAGGTGCTAGGGTCCCTTCTAGCGGTCCTAAGGCCGAGGGGCATCGCTGTAGCACCTTATCTAGACGACATCCTAATCCAAGCGTCGTCTCTTTCCAAAGCAAGGGCCCACACGGACATTGTGTTGGCTTTTCTCAGATCTCACGGGTGGAAGGTGAACATAGAAAAGAGTTCACTGTCACCGTCCACAAGGGTCCCTTTTCTGGGAACAATAATAGATTCTGTGGAAATGAAGATCTTCCTGACAGAAGTCAGAAAGTTAAAGCTTCTAAACGCTTGTCGAGTTCTTCATTCTATTCCTCAACCCTCCATAGCTCAGTGCATGGAAGTAATAGGACTAATGGTCGCAGCAATGGACGTGGTTCCTTTTGCTCAAATTCATCTAAGACCATTACAGCTGTGCATGCTCAATCAGTGGAATGGGGTCTATACAGACTTGTCTCCCCAAATTCAAGTAGACCAGGTAACCAGGGACTCACTTCTCTGGTGGTTGACCCAGGATCACCTGTCTCAGGGAATGAGTTTCCGCAGACCGGAGTGGGTCATTGTCACGACCGACGCCAGCCTCTTGGGTTGGGGCTCGGTCTGGGACTCTCGGAAAGCTCAGGGTCTATGGTCTCGAGAAGAGTCTCTTCTCCTGATAAACATTTTGGAACTAAGAGCAATATTTAATGCGCTCCTGGCTTGGCCTCAACTAGCGGAAGCCAGGTTCATAAGGTTTCAGTCGGACAACATAACGACTGTTGCGTACATCAATCATCAGGGGGGAACAAAGAGTTCCTTGGCGATGAGCGAGGTGTCCAAGACGGACTATTTGAGTCGTCAGACTTTCCATCCGGGGGAGTGGGAACTCCACCCGGAGGTCTTTGCCCAGTTAACCCAATTATGGGGCATTCCAGACATGGATCTGATGGCGTCCCGTCAGAAATTCAAGATTCCTTGTTACGGGTCCAGATCCAGGGATCCCAAGGCGACTCTAGTGGATGCATTAGTGGCGCCTTGGTCGTTCAACCTAGCGTATGTGTTTACACCGTTTCCTCTCCTTCCCAGGCTCATAGCCAGGATCAAACAGGAGAAGGCCTCGGTGATTCTGATAGCTCCTGCATAGCCACGCAGGACTTGGTATGCAGACCTGGTGAATATGTCATCGGTTCCACCATGGAAGCTACCTTTGAGACAGGATCTTCTAGTACAAGGTCCATTCGAACATCCAAATCTAGTTTCTCTGCAGCTGACTGCTTGGAAATTGAACGCTTGATTTTATCCAAGCGTGGGTTTTCAAATTCGGTGATAGATACTCTGGTCCAAGCCAGAAAACCTGTGACTAGAAAGATTTACCATAAAATATGGAAAAAATATATCTGTTGGTGTGAATCCAAGGGATTCTCCTGGAGTAAGATTAAAATTCCAAAGATTCTCTCTTTTCTCCAAGAAGGTTTGGATAAAGGGTTGTCAGCGAGTTCTCTAAAGGGACAGATTTCTGCTTTATCTGTCTTGTTACACAAACGACTGGCAGCTGTGCCAGATGTACAAGCTTTTGTTCAGGCTTTGGTCAGAATCAAGCCTGTTTACAGACCCATGACTCCTCCTTGGAGTCTAAATTTAGTTCTTTCAGTTCTTCAAGGGGTTCCGTTTGAACCTTTACATTCCATAGATATTAAGTTACTATCTTGGAAAGTTCTGTTTTTGGTTGCTATTTCTTCTGCTAGAAGAGTTTCTGAATTATCTGCTTTGCAGTGTAATCCACCCTATCTGGTTTTCCATTCAGATAAGGTTGTTTTGCGTACTAAGCCTGGTTTTCTTCCAAAAGTTGTTTCCAACAAGAATATTAACCAGGAAATAGTTGTTCCTTCTCTGTGTCCGAATCCAGTTTCAAAGAAGGAACGTTTGTTACACAATTTAGATGTAGTTCGTGCTTTAAAGTTCTATTTAGAAGCAACAAAAGATTTTAGACAAACCTCATCTTTGTTTGTCGTTTACTCTGGTAAGAGGAGAGGTCAAAAAGCTACTGCTACCTCTCTTTCTTTCTGGCTGAAAAGCATTATCCGATTGGCTTATGAGACTGCTGGACGGCAGCCTCCTGAACGAATCACAGCTCACTCTACTAGGGCTGTGGCTTCCACATGGGCCTACAAGAACGAGGCTTCTGTTGATCAGATATGTAAGGCAGCGACTTGGTCTTCTCTGCACACTTTTGCCAAATTCTACAAATTTGATACTTATGCTTCTTCGGAGGCTATTTTTGGGAGAAAGGTTTTGCAAGCCGTGGTGCCTTCCATTTAGGTAACCTGATTTGCTCCCTCCCTTCATCCGTGTCCTAAAGCTTTGGTATTGGTTCCCACAAGTAATGGATGACGCCGTGGACCGGACACACCAATGTTGGAGAAAACAGAATTTATGCTTACCTGATAAATTACTTTCTCCAACGGTGTGTCCGGTCCACGGCCCGCCCTGGTTTTCCTAATCAGGTTGAATTTTTTTTCTTTATACACTACAGTCACCACGGCACCCTATAGTTTCTCCTTTTTCTCCTAACCGTCGGTCGAATGACTGGGGGGCGGAGCTAGAGGGGGAGCTATATGGACAGCTCTTGCTGTGTGCTCTCCTTGCCTTTCCCTGTGGGGGAGAATATTTCCCACAAGTAATGGATGACGCCGTGGACCGGACACACCGTTGGAGAAAGTAATTTATCAGGTAAGCATAAATTCTGTTTTTTACTAAATTCTACCATTTTGATGTTTTCTCTTCTTCAGAAGCAGTTTTTGGTAGAAAAATACTTCAGGCAGCTGTTTCAGTTTGATTCCTCTGCTTATAATTTCAGTTTTTTTCATTATAAGATTAAAACTTTTGATTTGGGTTGTGGATTAATTTTTCAGCGGAATTGGCTGTCTTTATTTTTATCCCTCCCTCTCTAGTGACTCTTGTGTGAAGTGCCACATCTTGGGTATTTGCTATCCCATACGTCACTAGCTCATGGACTCTTGCCAATTACATGAAAGAAAACATAATTTATGTAAGAATTTACCTGATAAATTATTTTCTTTCATATTGGCAAGAGTACATGAGACCCACCCTTTTTATGGTGGTTATGATTTTTTTTGTATAAAGCACAATTATTCCAATTCCTTGTTGATGCTTTCGCTCCTTTCTTATCACCCCACTTCTTGGCTATTCGTTAAACTGAATTGTGGGTGTGGTGGGGGTGTATTTATAGGCATTTTGAGGTTTGGGAAACTTTGCCCCTCCTGGTAGGAATGTATATCCCATACGTCACTAGCTCATGGACTCTTGCCAATATGAAAGAAATTTATTTATCAGGTAAATTCTTACATAAATTTTGTTTTTTGTTGTTCTAAAAGATAGATAATCCCTTAATTACCAATTCCCCAGTTTTGCATAACCAACAGTTATAATTATACAGGTTTTACCTCTGTAATTACCTTGTATCTAAGCCTCAGCAGACTGCCCCCTCATTTCAGTGCTTTTGACAGACTTGCATTTTAGCCAATCAGAGCTGCCTCCATGGTAAATTCACGTACAAGAGCTCAATTATATTTATATGAAACACGTGAACTAATGCCCTCTAGTGGGGAAAAACTATCAAAATGCATTTAGATTAGAGGCGGCCTTCAATTAGCATATGAACCTCCTAGGTTTAGCTTTCAACTAAGAATACCAAGAGAACACAGCAAAATTGGTGATAAAAGTAAATTGGAAAGTTTTTTAAAATTACATGCCCTATTTGAAACATGAAAGTTTTTTTTTGGACTTGACTGTCCCTTTAAATATAAACAGCATAAATAGTAATTTAAGTACACTGGATGTGCAAAAATCACTTAAAAATGTTGTACTTTTAAGCGTAATTGTTGTTTTTTTATAAAATGGGCTGAACGGTTATAAAATTGTCTCTCTAATCCCAGCGTAATTATGTAAACATTTTCACACTTCAGATCTCAGTCTTTTTCTTGCCAACTAAAAGGCAAGCTTTTCTCAAAACACTGAAAATACTTATAACTCTAAAAGACAAAATATGCTTACGGGAATATAAGCGATTGTAAGATGCGATATGCAGAATGTTAGAACTACTGAATCTTTCATGATTCAGATAGAACATGTGATTTTAAACAACTTTCCAATTTACTTCTATTATCTAATTTGTTTTGTTCTCTTGCTGTCCTTTTGTTGTAAGGGATACCTAGGTAGACTCAGGAACTGCTGATTGAAGGCTACACGTATATGCCTTGTTATTGGCGCACCCAGTGCACTCAGCGTGTAATTGCAAGTCATTTCTGTTGTCTTACTATAGAATAACATATCAGCCTAAAGGTTTTCAAAACAAATCATCATCTTGTTTGCCGCAATTGTTTTAAATAACCAAACTCCCTTCACCAGTTACCCACTTTACTAGTAGGAACCAATACAGGCTGCAGACTTCAGGGTCACAATGGTTGTGTAAAATGTATTGTTTTGCAGTTATCAGCTAATGGTAGTTTGTGAAATATATGTAGCAGGGTTAGCCTTTATAAGTCAGCTGGGTGCATTTCAAGTTCTGGGAATTAAAATTTTTTGCCTTATTTTTTTTTTCAGGCAGCAGCAGGTGGCGCTGTTCATTTGTATATTTGTGAATTTTATAATCGAGCTCTCTTCAGTGTCCTATGCCTTGAAAAATTGCTGCTTAATGGAGCAATATCTGATGGCAATTTTCACACAAAAGCAAGAGATGTTTAGTCCCAGGTAGCATAGAATGCCAGCAGTTAGCAGATTTCACAAGCCTAAACCTATTACATATACGTACGAGAGGTGAAAAGATAAAATACAGCGAAACAGTGTAAGTTTTAGCAACACATTGAGCAGGGCAAGGGTTTTTTACGCCAATAACAAGTCTGAACTGGCTCCTCCCAAATAAAGCAAATGATTTGCTTTTGAAAAACAGCCAAGAGGGTGAAAATGTTCATATTCGGCTGGTGTTAATCTGTTTCAAGACAACTGAAAAGTCTTACAATTGCAATGTGTTTTATGTCCCTTTTAAAGTGGTGTGCAGTGTTTGACCAATAATAAAACAATTGCAGTAAACATGGTGTTAATGTATTCAGAAAGTTTTCACACTTGGCTGGCACGTTATTTTATTGCAACACTACTGAAAAGTCTTGAAATGACAGTGTTATGTTTCTTTTTAATAATAGTTTAAAAGTATCAATCGATGGGTTGAAACCAGTGTTATACAGCATTATTAAACATTCAGGATTCAGACAGAGCAAGCAATTTTAAATAACTTTACAATTAACTTTCATTAAATTTGCTTTGTTCTTTTGATTTCCTTTGTTAACCCCTTGAGTGCTAACTAGGGCTCTGAGCCGTCGCAGAGTTTCCCACTCATGTGCTGACGGCTCAGAGCCGTCGCTAGCTCTCTCCCACTTTGAGGGAGATCTGGGCGCTCCCACCCGCTTCTACCCCGGCGATCGGGCCTGTATACTGAAAGGCATCGCCGGGGCTTCACGTTTTGTGCGGTGACGTCACCACGCAACTTTATTTAAAAATGACAGGTATAGGGAAAGGGGGTATTCTGCTTAGCAGCTACAGATCCCCAAGACCCACCATTGGAAAGGTGATTGCCTAACCTTTCCAACGGTGTAAGTCTTGGCGATCTGAAAAAAAAAAACTAAAATCAGCTTAGCACCCAGGTGGGAAAGTGCTTAGCACTTAAAGGGTTAAAGAGTAAACGTAGTTAGGCTCAGGAGCTAGCTGAACATGTCTGGTGGTGAGCCAATAACAAGAGACATATGTGCAGCCACCAGTAGCTCCCAGTAGTGCATTGCTGCTCCTGAGCCTACCTAAATATGCTTTGTAACAAAGGATACTAAGAGAACAAAACAAGTTGTTTTTAAAATGAAAATCTGACTGTTAGTTAAATTCTGACTCTGACAGACAAGGGTGACCTTACTCCTAGTTTTTTCTCTTGTAGCCGGTTGGGGACGAGTCTAACGCTCGGGTTTTGGAGGTAGTGGGAGAGAAGCCAGGTAAGTAGCAGTAAAAGGGGCAGCTTTATTGGGTGGGAGGTTGTAGGCCATTTAACTATATAACCTGCCTTTCCTGTCGGTTACAGAATTTGACTTTGCACTCCGGGGCCACCTGGAAATTGGGGAAGCGTTGGATATAATCCGACAGAGGTAAGAGCTGGTATTTTCAGGGCTACAGCAGGAGTGCGTTAGTTAAATGCCAGGATATGAACATACAGTTTTAAACAGCTTTCCAATTTACTTCTATTATCAAATTGTCTTTGTTTTCTTGCATTTTTCTGCAAACAGTTATTTCTATGCATTCCAATCTGGACTGATTTATAGACAGGAAGATCTTGTTGCTTTGAAATCTGCTCGATAGCTCAGGTCTGGTTAAACTGATTAATTTCAGCTTGCTTGGCTTTGCTTCAACACAAGTGGAAAGCTCCACCTACTGGCTATTTTAATAAATGCACTGCTTCTCAATGCTTTTCAATAGCAGTCGCATGACTGGAAAAAAAGGTTGTTATTCTGAAACGGTGTAAATTGAACCGTTGTTAAAACGAGGGCCACCTGTATATAAAAATATATATACATACACACACACACACACACACAGAGATAGTCAGCACTCACTTGAAAGCTCTCAGCTAAGATTAAAAACAAAACTGGAAGAGTTATTTACCGCATCTGGCCAAATGGGACAAGCCCAGGTACCACGTCAAGGTCGCTCCCAAAACCTTAATTTGTTTTGTAATCTCCCTACGGGCCTTGCACCCAGACTTTTCTGGGGTTAACTGCCTGGGAATAAAGATACCAAGAGAACAAAGAAAAATTGATAATAGAAGTAAAATAGAAAGTTGCTTATAACTGCTGCTCTATTTGAGTCATAAAAGAAAAATTGTGGATTTAGTGTCCCTTTAAAGATCCCAGATACTGAAGCTCCGCCTCTTCATACTGGGCGTCGCCATCTTGGAGCTCAGGTATTCTCACAGCCTGTGACAGAAGCATTTACATAAGAATGAGGTTGTCCACTTCTTGACAACTGTATAATGTGCATGATACAGAGCAGGAGCTTTACATTTCTACAGCTGCTGCATTGCTCTATATTACAGTTTAGCTACATATTTTGTGTAACTGTAAAACTGTGTATGAAGAGGCGGAGCTTCAGTATCTGGCACCTTTAAGCTATTAACACAGGAAAATTGATTGAAAAGAGCTGCAGTAACAAAATGAAATGCAATAACAAAGGAAGAAATGACTGTTCTTTTGTAGTTGTGGCCAGCAGTTTAAAGGGACACTAAACCCAAATTTTGTCTTTCATGATTCAGGTACAGCATGCAATTTGAAGCAACTTTCTAATTCACTCCTATTATCAATTTTTCCTCGTTCACATGCTATCTTAATTTTACAAAGCTAGACTGTAAGCTTAAGAGCCATCCCATTTTTGGTTCAGCACCTGGGTAGCACTTGCTGATTGGTGGCTAAATGTAGCTAACCAGGTGCTGAAGCAAAAATGGGTCGGCTCCTAACCTTACATTACTGCTATTTCCAATAAAGACAACAAATAAAATGTGTTAATAGGAGCAAATGAGAAAGTTGCTTAAAATTGCATGCTCTATCTGAATCATGAAAGAAAAAAAATTGGGTTTAGTGTCCCTTTAATGTCCCTTTAAAGTGTAGTTCAATGGTGAAAATAAATGTAGACTTTAGTGTCCATTTAAACTGCACCATAAGAAATGTATCTGTAGCTGTTTTGTTTTGTTTTTTTCGTATCCATAAGAGAATAAATTGGACATAGTTTCCAGTCTTTTATGGCGTCTAACACCTCGTATTACAACATATGCTTCATTTACTAATGGAGCCTTCAGGCAGTTTCCAGATGGACTGTAAACAATAATACAATGTAGGTGTCAGTTATTTAACTTCATCACATTTTCCCAGAATCCTCTCGCTCTTATCTATCTGTATAGATAATTAAATTGTGCTGGAGCAGGAAAGTGTGAAATGGTCCTTATTTACACATTTTCCTACTTTATTTACCTCTAACCTTTTATTTATTTATTGTCTTTTTCAGACGCCTCTCTCATGTTTCGGGTCACCGTTCCTATTACCTCCGTGGAGCCGGCACGTTGCTGCAATACGCTCTTGTGAACTTTACCCTCAGCAAGCTTGTAAAAAAGGTAACTAAAGGCCAGAACGGGATTCAGCTGTGAATAGTCTTGTGTCTATTATCTGACTATCTCTAGTGCCCAGACTCAACTCGTAGCTTTTCACGGAAAATGAGATATTGACCATGCTCAAAGTAAAAAATAGGAACCTAACAAATTGGGTGTCTGTCCCTTCAGGGATCTTTCAACCATTATTTAGCAATTACAATACAATTGAGACTATTTTGTAGAACAATACTGGTCAGTACAATGGTTGGAGTTCAGAAAAAAGTGCCTAAAAGTCACATAAGGCGATCATGTAGGCATAAACCATCTGATTCTTCAATCTTGTATTCAGTGAAGTTAAAGGGACAGTCTACACCTTATTCATCTTAAAGTCTTACCCTAGATTACACTGCAATTAGCCTCCTGCACCTTGTCTATATCATACAGCAGGAACAGTAAAACCATTATTTTAAAATGACTATTGTTTATGGTCACTTTGAAATGGCTGCCAAGCTCCACCCACTGATGACATCACAATCTGGGCTACATCTGTGCTCACTGCTGAATAGCATTTACAGTCTGTTGAATCTAACTAGTGAGCCTTTTGGAACTAGTGAAGCCTTTAATGTAGCCCAGATTGTGATAATTGTGATGTCACTAGTGGGCCGAGCTTCAGCCATTTCAAAGTGACCATAAACAATATGTCATTTTAAAATAACTTTCTCTTGTTAAGTGTATTCAGTCCACGGGTCATCCATTACTTATGGAATATATTCTCTTCCCAACAGGAAATTGCAAGAGGATCACCCAAGCAGAGCTGCTACATAGCTCCTCCCCTCACATGTCATATTCAGTCATTCTCTTGCAACTTAATAGATAGGACGTTGTGAGAGGTCTGTGGTGTTTTATACTTAGTTTATTTCTTCAATCAAAAGTTTGTTATTTTAAAATGACACCGGAGTGTGTTGTTTATTCTCAGGCAGTATTTGTAAGAAGAATCTGCCTGCGTTTTCTATGATCTTAGCGGCAGTAACTAAGATCCACTGGCTGTTCTTGCATATTTTGAGGAGTGAGGTAACTTTCAGAAGGGAATAGCGTGCGGGGAACCCTGCAAACAAGGTATGTGCAGTAAATTATTTTTCTAAGGAATGGAATTGACTAAGAAAATACTGCTGATACCGATGTAATGTAAGTAAAAGCCTTTAATACAGTGAGAGCGACTGTTAGCAGGCTGGTTTAAATATATACAGTAAAGTAATTTTCTAAGGAATGGAATTTGACGGAGAAAATGCTATTAATACTGAAGTGATGTTATAAGCCTTAAATGCAGTAGGAAGACTGGTATCAGGCTTATCAATAGAGATACATGCTCCTTAAAAAAGGGATGTTTTAACGATTTTGCTGGCATGTTTAATCGTTTTGTGAGGTACATTGGTGATAAAACTTGTTGGGGCATAACATTTTTCCACATGGCTGACAATATTTCTGCATAGAAACAGTTAACTGAAACTCCCAATATCGTAATATTGAGTAGGAGGGGCCTATTTTAGCGCTCTTTTGACGCAGTAAAAATTCAGGCTCTGTCTTCCTGCTTCCTTCTGCTTGACCCGGGTCGTCTCCAGACAGCTTAAGGGACTTCAAAAGTCATTTTGAGGGAGGTAATCAGTCACAGCAGACCTGTGACAGTGGTTTTTTGACTGTATTAAAAAAACGTTTTTTTGCTTATAAAAACCGTTTAGGTTTTAAGGGGTTAATCATCCATTTGCAAGTGGGTGCAATGCTCTGCTAACTTAATACATTTACTGTGAAAATTTGTTTGCTATAACTGATTTGGTTCATTGTTATTTCAACTGTGACAGTTTTCTATGCTTCTTAAAGGCACAGTAGCGTTTTTCTTTATTACTTGTAAAATTATTTACAGTGTTTTCCAAGTCTGCTAGTCTTATTGCTAGTCTGTTTAAACATGTCTGACACAGATGAATCTGTTTGTTCACTATGTTTAAAGGCCACTGTGGAGCCCCACAGAAACATGTGTACTAAATGTATTGATTTCACTTTAAATAATAAAGGTCAGTCTTTATCTATAAAGGAATTATCACCAGACAACGAGGGGGAAGTTATGCCGACTAACTCTCCTCACGTGTCAGTACCTTCGCCTCCCGCTCAGGAGGCGCGTGATATTGTGGCGCCAAGTGCATCAGGGACGGCCATACAAATCACCTTACAAGACATGGCTAATATTATGAATAATACCCTGACAGAAGTATTATCTAAATTGCCAGAATTAAGAGGCAAGCGCGATTGCTCTAGGGTAAGAATAGAGCGCGCTGGTGCTACAAGAGCCATGTCCGATACTGCGTCACAGTTTGCAGAACATGAGGACGGAGAGCTTCATTCTGTAGGTGACGGATCTGATCCAGGGAAACCGGATTCAGAGATCTCTAATTTTAAATTTAAGCTTGAGAACCTCCGTGTATTGCTAGGGGAGGTTTTAGCGGCTCTGAATGACTGTAACACAGTTGCGATTCCAGAGAAATTATGTAGGCTGGATAGATACTATGCAGTACCGGTGTGTACCGACGTTTTTCCTATACCTAAAAGGCTTACAGAAATAATTAGCAAGGAGTGGCATAGACCTGTTGTGCCCTTTTCCCCACCTCCTATATTTAGAAAAATGTTTCCAATAGACGCCACTACACGGGACTTATGGCAGACGGTCCCTAAGGTGGAGGGAGCAGTTTCTACTTTAGCTAAGCGTACCACTATCCCGGTAGAAGATAGTTGTGCTTTTTCGGATCCAATGGATAAAAAATTGGAGGGTTACCTTAAGAAAATGTTTGTTCAACAAGGTTTTATCTTACAGCCCCTTGCATGCATTGCGCCTGTCACTGCTGCTGCGGCATTTTGGTTTGAGTCTCTAGAAGAGGCCATTCACTCTGCTCCATTGGATGAAATTATGGACAAACTTAAAGCACTTAAGCTAGCTAATGCATTTGTTTCTGATGCCATTGTACATCTAACTAAACTAACGGCTAAGAATTCCGGTTTTGCCATTCAAGCGCGCAGAGAGTTATGGCTTAAATCCTGGTCAGCTGATGTGACTTCTAAATCTAAATTACTTAATATTCCTTTCAAGGGGCAAACCTTATTCGGGCCCGGCTTGAAAGAGATTATCGCTGACATTACGGGAGGTAAGGGTCATACCCTTCCTCAGGACAAGGCCAAATCAAAGGCCAAACAGTCTAATTTTCGTGCCTTTCGAAACTTCAAGGCAGGAGCAACGTCAACTTCCTCCGCCCCAAAACAGGAAGGAACCGTTGCTCGTTACAGACAGGCCTGGAAAACTAACCAGTCCTGGAACAAGGGCAAGCAGGCCAGAAAACCTGCTACTGCCCCTAAGACAGCATGAAGGGATGGCCCCCTATCCGGAAACGGATCTAGTGGGGGGGGCAGACTTTCTCTCTTCGCCCAGGCGTGGGCAAGAGATGTCCAGGATCCCTGGGCGTTGGAGATCATATGTCAGGGATATCTTCTGGACTTCAAGGCTTCTCCTCCTCTAGGGAGATTTCATATTTCAAGGTTATCAGAAAACCAAATAAAGAAAGAGGCATTCCTATGTTGCGTACAAGACCTCCTAGTAATGGGAGTGATCCACCCAGTTCCGTGGACGGAACAAGGACAGGGATTTTATTCAAATCTGTTCGTGGTTCCCAAGAAAGAGGGTACCTTCAGGCCAATTTTGGACCTAAAGATTTTAAACAAATTCCTAAGAGTTCCATCATTCAAAATGGAAACTATTCGGACTATCCTACCCATGATCCAAGAGGGTCAGTACATGACCACGATGGATTTAAAGGATGCCTACCTTCACATACCGATTCACAAAGATCATCATCGGTTCCTAAGATTTGCCTTCCTAGACAGGCATTACCAGTTTGTAGCTCTTCCCTTCGGGTTGGCTACGGCCCCGAGAATCTTTACAAAGGTGCTGGGCTCTCTCTTCTGGCGGTTCTAAGACCGCGAGGCATAGCGGTGGCTCCGTATCTAGACGACATCCTGATACAGGCGACAAGCTTGCAAATTGCCAAGTCTCCTACAGAGATAGTTCTGGCATTTCTAAGGTCGCATGGGTGGAAGGTGAACGTGGAAAAGAGTTCTCTATCACCACTCACAAGAGTCTCCTTCCTAGGGACTCTGATAGATTCTGTAAAAATGAAAATTTACCTGACGGAGGCCAGGTTATCAAAACTCTTAAATGCTTGCCGGGTCCTTCATTCCATTCCACGCCCGTCAGTGGCTCAGTGCATGGAAGTAATCGGCTTAATGGTAGCGGCAATGGACATAGTGCCATTTGCGCGCCTGCATCTCAGACCGCTGCAATTATGCATGCTAAGTCAGTGGAATGGGGATTACTCAGATTTGTCCCCTCTACTAAATCTGGATCAAGAGACCAGAGATTCTCTTCTCGGGTCCATCTGTCCAGGGGCATGACCTTTCGCAGGCCAGATTGGACGATTGTAACAACAGATGCCAGCCTCCTAGGCTGGGGCGCAGTCTGGAATTCCCTGAAGGCTCAGGGATCCTGGACTCAGGAGGAGAAACTCCTCCCAATAAATATTCTGGAGCTAAGGGCAATTTTCAACGCTCTTCTAGCTTGGCCTCAACTAGCAACACTGAGGTTCATCAGATTTCAGTCGGACAACATCACAACTGTGGCTTATATCAACCATCAAGGGGGAACCAAGAGCTCCCTAGCGATGTTGGAAGTCTCAAAGATAATTCGCTGGGCAGAGTCTCATTCTTGCCACTTGTCAGCGATCCACATCCCAGGAGTGGAGAACTGGGAGGCGGACTTTCTAAGTCGTCAGACTTTTCATCCGGGGGAGTGGGAACTCCATCCGGAGGTATTTGCTCAACTGGTCCATCGTTGGGGCAAACCAGAACTGGATCTCATGGCGTCTCGCCAGAACGCCAAACTTCCTCTTTACGGTTCCAGGTCCAGGGACCCGGGAGCGAAGCTGATAGATGCTCTAGCAGCTCCTTGGTTTTTCAACATGGCTTATGTGTTTCCACCGTTTCCTCTGCTCCCTCGACTGATTGCCAAGATCAAACAGGAGAGAGCATCGGTGATTCTGATAGCGCCTGCGTGGCCACGCAGGACCTGGTATGCAGACCTAGTGGTCATGTCGTCCTGTCCTCCATGGACTCTACCTTTTGAGGAAGGACCTTCTAATACAAGGTCCCTTCACTCATCCAAATCTAATTTCTCTGAGGCTGACTTGGTGGAGATTGAACGCTTGATCCTATCAAAGCGTGGCTTCTCCGAGTCAGTTATTGATACTTTGATACAGGCACGAAAGCCTGTTACCAGAAAAATCTACCATAAGATATGGCGAATCCAAGAGTTACTCGTGGAGTAAGGTTAGGATTCCGAGGATATTGTCTTTTCTCCAAGAGGGCTTGGAAAAAGGCTTATCAGCTAGTTCTTTAAAGGGACAGATTTCTGCTCTGTCTATTCTTTTGCACAAGCGTCTGGCAGAAGTTCCAGACGTCCAGGCCTTTTGTCAAGCTTTAGCTAGGATTAAGCCTGTATTTAAAGCTGTTGCTCCTCCGTGGAGCTTAAACTTGGTTCTTAAAGTTCTTCAAGGAGTTCCGTTTGAACCCCTTCATTCCGTTGATATTAAACTTTTATCTTGGAAAGTTCTATTTTTGATGGCTATTTCCTCGGCTTGAAGAGTCTCGGAATTATCTGCCTTACACTGTGATTCTCCTTATCTGATTTTCCATTCAGACAAGGTAGTTCTGCGTACTAAACCTGGGTTTTTACCTAAGGTAGTCTCTAACTGGAATATCAATCAGGAGATTGTTGTTCCGTCATTATGTCCTAATCCTTCTTCAAGGAAGGAACGACTTTTGCATAATCTGGACGTAGTCCGTGCCCTGAAATTCTATTTACAGGCAACTAAAGATTTTCGCCAAACTTCTTCCCTGTTTGTCGTTTACTCTGGACAGAGGAGAGGTCAAAAAGCTTCGGCAACCTCTCTCTCTTTTTGGCTTCGTAGCATAATACGTTTAGCCTATGAGACTGCTGGACAGCAGCCCCCTGAAAGAATTACAGCTCATTCCACTAGAGCTGTGGCTTCCACCTGGGCCTTTAAAAATGAGGCCTCTGTTGAACAGATTTGCAAGGCTGCGACTTGGTCTTCGCTTCACACTTTTTCAAAATTTTACAAATTTGACACTTTTGCTTCTTCGGAGGCTGTTTTTGGGAGAAAGGTTCTACAGGCAGTGGTTCCTTCCGTTTAAGTGCCTGCCTTGTCCCTCCCATCATCCGTGTACTTAGCTTTGGTATTGGTATCCCATAAGTAATGGATGACCCGTGGACTGAATACACTTAACAAGAGAAAACATAATTTATGCTTACCTGATAAATTTATTTCTCTTGTAGTGTATTCAGTCCACGGCCCGCCCTGTCCTTTTTAAGGCAGATCTAAATTTTAATTAATACTTCAGTCACCACTGCACCCTATGGTTCCTCCTTTCTCGTCTTGTTTTGGTCGAATGACTGAATATGACGTGTGAGGGGAGGAGCTATGTAGCAGCTCTGCTTGGGTGATCCTCTTGCAATTTCCTGTTGGGAAGAGAATATATTCCATAAGTAATGGATGACCCGTGGACTGAATACACTACAAGAGAAATAAATTTATCAGGTAAGCATAAATTATGTTTCTCCTGTTAAGTGTAGTCAGTCCACGGGTCATCCATTACTTATGGAATATATCTCTTCCTAACAGGAAACTGCAAGAGAATTACCCAGCAGAGCTGCTATATAGCTCCTCCCCTCACCTATCATACTCAGTCATTCTCTTGCAGCCTAACTAAAAAGGAAGCTGTGAGAGATCTGTGGTGAGCAGTCCTGTGACAGTGTATTTGACTGTGAGAAAAACGTTAATTATATAATTGTTATCCGTTTTTGGGTACTAAGGGGTTAATCATCCATTTGCTGGTGGGTGCAATCCTTTGCTAACTTAATACATTTACTGTGAAAATTTGGTTGCTATAACTATTTTGGTCATTGTTATTTCAACTGTCAGTTTTTCTGTGCTTCTTAAAGGCACAGTAACGTTTTTTATATTGCTTGTAAATTAATTTTGAAAAGTATTTCCAAGTTTGCTAGTCTCATTGCTAGTCTGTTTAAGCATGTCTGACTCAGATGAATCTCTTTGTTCACTATGTTTAAAGGCCAATGTGGAGCCCAATAGAAATTTGTGTACTAATTGCATTGATGTTACTTTAAATAAAAGTCAATCTTTACATGTAAAGAAATTATCACCAGACGACGAGGGGGAAGTTATGCCGACTAACTCTTCTCACGTGTCAGTACCTTCGCCTCCCGCTCAGGAGGTGCGTGATTTTGTGGCGCCAAGTACATCAGGGAGGCCCTTACAAATCACTTTGCAAGACATGGCTACTGTTATGACAGAAGTATTATCTAAGTTGCCAGAATTAAGATGCAAGCGCGATAGCTCTGGGTTAAGGATAGAGCGCGCGGATGAGATGAGAGTTGTCAGATACTGCGTCACAGTTTGCAGAACGTGAGGACGGAGAGCTTCATTCTGTGGGTGACGGATCTGATCCAGGGAGACTGGACTTCAGAGATTTCCAATTTTAAATTTAAGCTAGAGAACCTCCGCACATTGCTAGGGGAGGTATTAGCGGCTCTGAATGATTGTAACACGGTTGCAATTCCAGAGAAATTATGTAGGTTGGATAGATACTATGCGGTACCGGTGTGTACTGACGTATTTCCTATACCAAAAAGGCTTACAGAGATTATTAGCAAGGAGTGGGATAGACCGGGTGTGCCTTTTACCCCTCCTCCCATATTTAGGAAAATGTTTCCTATTGACGCCACCACACGAGACTTATGGCAGACGGTCCCTAAGGTGGAGGGAGCAGTTTCTACTTTAGCTAAGCGTACCACTATCCCGGTGGAGGATAGTTGTGCCTTTTCAGATCCAATGGATAAAAAATTAGAGGGTTACCTTAAGAAAATGTTTGTTCAACAAGGTTTTATTTTACAGCCCCTCGCATGCATTGCGCCTGTCACTGCTGCGGCAGCATTCTGGTTTGAGTCTCTGGAAGAGGCCATTCGCTCAGCTCCATTGGATGAAATAATCAACAAGCTTAAGACACTTAAGCTAGCTAACGCATTTGTTTCTGATGCCGTTGTGCATTTAACCAAACTTACGGCTAAGAACTCCGGATTCGCCATCCAAGCACGCAGAGCGCTATGGCTTAAATCCTGGTCAGCTGACGTGACTTCTAAATCTAAATTGCTTAATATTCCTTTCAAAGGGCAGACCTTATTCGGGCCCAGCTTGAAAGAAATTATTGCTGACATTACGGGAGGTAAGGGCCATGCTCTACCTCAGGACAGGGCCAAATCAAAGGCCAAACAGTCTAATTTTCGTGCCTTTCGTATCTTCAAGGCAGGAGCAGCATCAACTTCCTCCGCTCCAAAACAGGAAGGAGCTGTTGCTCGTTTCAGACAGGGCTGGAAAGTTAACCAGTCCTGGAACAGGGGCAAGCAGGCCAAGAAACCTGCTGCTGCCCCCAAAACAGCATGAAGAGAGGGCCCCCTATCCGGAAACGGATCTAGTGGGTGGCAGACTTTCTCTCTTCGCCCAGGCTTGGGCAAGAGATGTCCAGGATCCCTGGGCATTGGAGATCATATCTCAGGGATATCTCCTGGACTTCAAAACTTCCCCTCCACGGGGGAGATTTCATCTTTCAAGGTTATCAGCAAACCAAATAAAGAAAGAGGCGTTTCTACGCTGTGTACAAGACCTCTTACTAATGGGGGTAATCCACCCAGTTCCGCGGACGGAACACGGGCAGGGATTCTATTCAAACCTATTTGTGGTTCCCAAGAAAGAGGGAACCTTCAGGCCAATCTTGGACTTAAAGATCCTAAACAAATTTCTAAGAGTTCCATCATTCAAAATGGAAACTATTCGAACCATCCTTCCCATGATCCAAGAGGGTCAGTACATGACCACAGTGGATCTAAAGGATGCCTACCTTCACATACCGATTCACAAGGACCATTACCGGTATCTGAGATTTGCCTTCCTAGACAGGCATTACCAGTTTGTAGCTCTTCCCTTCGGATTAGCTACGGCTCCAAGAATCTTTACAAAAATTCTAGGATCACTTCTGGCGGTACTAAGACCGCGAGGCATAGCGGTGACTCCGTACCTAGACATTCTGATACAAGCGTCAAGTTTTCAAACTGCCAAGTCTCATACAGAGATAGTTCTGGCATTTCTGAGGTCGCATGGGTGGAAGGTGAACGTGGAAAAGAGTTCTCTATTACCACTTACAAGAGTTCCCTTTCTAGGGACTCTTATAGATTCTGTAGAGCTGAAAATTTACCTGACAGAGGCTAGGTTATTAAAACTTCTAAATGCTTGCCGTGTCCTTCACTCCATTCCACACCTGTCAGTAGCTCAGTGCATGGAAGTAATCGGCTTAATGGTAGCGGCAATGGATATAGTACCATTTGCGCGCCTGCATCTCAGACCCCTGCAATTGTGCATGCTAAGTCAGTGGAACGGGGATTACTCAGATTTGTCCCCCCTACTAAATCTGGATCAAGAGACCAGAGATTCTCTTCTATGGTGGCTTTCTCGGCCACATCTGTCCAAGGGGATGACCTTTCGAAGGCCAGATTGGACGATTGTAACAACAGACGCCAGCCTTCTAGGCTGGGGAGCAGTCTGGAATTCCCTGAAAGCTCAGGGATTATGGACTCAGGAGGAGAAACTCCTCCCAATAAATATTCTGGAGTTAAGAGCAATATTCAATGCTCTCCTAGCTTGGCCTCAGTTAGCAACTCTGAGGTTCATCAGATTTCAGTCGGACAACATCACGACTGTGGCTTACATCAACCATCAAGGGGGAACCAGAAGTTCCCTAGCGATGTTGGAAGTCTCAAAGATAATTCGCTGGGCAGAGTCTCACTCTTGCCACCTGTCAGCGATCTACATCCCTGGCGTGGAGAACTGGGAGGCGGATTTTCTAAGTCGCCAGACTTTTCATCCGGGGGAGTGGGAGCTTCATCCGGAGGTCTTTGCTCAACTGATTCGTCGTTGGGGCAAACCAGATCTGGATCTCATGGCGTCTCGTCAGAACGCCAAGCTTCCTTGTTACGGATCCAGGTCCAGGGACCCGGGAGCTGTGCTGATAGATGCTCTGACAGCCCCTTGGGTCTTCAACATGGCTTATGTGTTTTCACCATTCCCGATGCTTCCTCGTTTGATTGCCAAGATCAAACAGGAGAGAGCTTCTGTGATTCTGATAGCGCCTGCGTGGCCACGCAGGACCTGGTATGGTGACATGTCGTCCGCAGGACCTGGTATGGTGACATGTCGTCCTGTCCACCGTGGTCTCTGCCTCTGAGACAGGACCTTCTAATTTAGGGTCCTTTCAAACATCAAAATATAATTTCTCTGAGGCTGACTGCATGGAGATTGAACGCTTGATTCTATCAAAGCGTGGCTTCTCGGAGTCGGTTATTGATACCTTAATACAGGCTAGGAAGCCTGTTACCAGAAAAATTTACCATAAGATATGGCGTAAATATTTACATTGGTGCGAATCCAAGAGTTACTCATGGAGTAAGGTTAGGATTCCTAGGATATTGTCCTTTCTACAAGAGGGTTTAGAAAAGGGCTTATCTACTAGTTCGTTAAAGGGACAGATTTCTGCTCTGTCTATTCTTCTACACAAACGTCTGGCTGAAGTTCCAGACGTTCAGGCTTTCTGTCAGGCTTTAACTAGGATTAAGCCTGTGCTTAAGTCTGTTGCTCCGCCGTGGAGCTTAAACTTAGTTCTTAATGTTCTCCAAGGTGTTCCATTTGAACCCCTTCATTCCATTGATATCAAGCTGTTATCTTGGAAAGTTCTGTTTTTGATGGCTATTTCCTCGGCTCGAAGAGTCTCTGAGTTATCTGCCTTACATTGTGATTCTCCTTATCTGATTTTTCATTCAGACAAGGTAGTCCTGCGTACTAAACCTGGGTTCTTACCTAAGGTAGTTACTAACAGGAATATCAATCAAGAGATTGTTGTTCCATCTCTGTGTCCTAACCCTTCTTCAAAGAAGGAACGACTTTTGCATAATCTGGACGTAGTCCGTGCCCTGAAATTCTATTTGCAGGCAACTAAGGATTTTCGTCAAACTTCTTCCCTGTTTGTCGTTTACTCTGGACAGAGGAGAGGTCAAAAGGCTTCGGCTACCTCTCTCTCTTTTTGGCTTCGTAGCATAATACGCTTAGCCTATGAGACTGCTGGACAGCAGCCTCCTGAAATAATTACAGCTCATTCTACTAGAGCTGTGGCTTCCACCTGGGCCTTTAAAAATGAGGCCTCTGTTGAACAGATTTGCAAGGCTGCGACTTGGTCTTCGCTTCACACTTTTTCAAAATTTTACAAATTTGATACTTTTGCTTCGTCGGAGGCTATTTTTGGGAGAAAGGTACTTCAGGCAGTGGTTCCTTCTGTTTAATGTTCCTGCCTTGTCCCTCCCTTCATCCGTGTACTTTAGCTTTGGTATTGGTATTCCATAAGTAATGGATGACCCGTGGACTGACTACACTTAACAGGAGAAAACATAATTTATGCTTACCTGATAAATTCCTTTCTCCTGTAGTGTAGTCAGTCCACGGCCCGCCCTGTTTTTACGGCAGGTCTAAATTTTAATTAAACTCCAGTCACCACTGTACCCTATGGTTCCTCCTTTCTCGTCTGCTTTGGTCGAATGACTGAGTATGATAGGTGAGGGGAGGAGCTATATAGCAGCTCTGCTGGGTAATTCTCTTGCAGTTTCCTGTTAGGAAGAGATATATTCCATAAGTAATGGATGACCCGTGGACTGACTACACTACAGGAGAAAGGAATTTATCAGGTAAGCATAAATTATGTTGTTTTTTTTACTGTTCCTGCTGCATGATATAGAAAAGGTGCAGGAGGCTAATTTCATCTGAATCTAAGATAAGACTTTAAGCTAACTTAGGTGTAGACTGTCCCTTTTAAAAAAGTGTATATTCCTTTCACAATGTGCTGCTTGGAGTAAGGTAGATCAATTTCAGTTCTACCAGTATCAACAACAGACTGGAAAATATAACCCACAGCGCAACATCGATTCAAGGTAGTTATCGATTTTAATAACTTCAGCACGCATTAAATATGACACTCGCACATAAAAAACTTAAAAATAAGCTCTTCAAACAAGAAGCCTCTGTAATCGTCACGTTCCATGTGATCGCCCGCCGAGGACAAACACTATAGCAGCTAAAAGACACCGTGCGAACAGAGAGAGGGGAGGATACATAGTGAGTATAAGGAACGATCCTGGTATCTGGGGGTAACACAAGACTTCTTGTTTGATTAACTTATTTTAAGGTTTTTATGTAAGTGCCATATTTTATGTGCGCTGGAGTTATACAAACTGATTACTATCTTGAATCGATGTTGCGCTGTGGGTTATATTTTGCAGTTCATAATATTATATGTTGTGTACTAGAGCCCTGATGACCTCTCCAGCGTCAACATTTTGTGAGGCTTTTTTATCTTTTTAGCATTATATTGCAATATGAGTCTCTCTTCACACCCAGAACCTGCATCGCAAGATTAACTTTTTTCTTTCATGATTCAGATACAGCAGCAATTTTAAACAACCTTTCTAATTTACTCCTATTATCAAATTTTCTTTGTTCTCTTGCTATCTTTATTTGAAACAGCAAGAATTTAAGCTTAGGAGCCAGCCCATTTTTTGTTCAGCACCTGGGTAGCGCTTGCTGATTGGTGGAGACAGATAGATAGCAAGAGAACGAAGAAGAGTTGATAATAGGAGTAAATTAGAAAGGTTGCTTAAAATTGTTGCTCTGTCTGAATCAGGAAATAATTTTTTTTTTCATATCCCTTAAAGGGACACTGTAACCAAAATTTTTCTTTCGTGATTCAGATTGAGCATGAAATTTTAAGCAACTTTCTAATTTACTCCTATTATAAAATTTTCTTCATTCTCTTGGTATCTTTATTTGAAATGCAAGAATGTAAGTTTAAATGCCGGCCCATTTTTGGTGAACAACCTGGGTTGTCCTTGCTGATTGGTGGATAAATTCATCCACCAATAAAAAAGTGCTGTCCAGAGTACTGAAACCAAAAAAAGCTTAGATGCCTTCTTTTTCAAATAATGATAGCAAGAGAACGAAGAAAAATTGAAAATAGGAGTAAATTAGAAAGTTGCTTAAAATTGCATGCTCAATCTGAATCACGAAAGAAAAATTTTGGTTACAGTGTCCCTTTAAACATCTCTCAAGATAAAATTTGCTCTTTCTAAAATTCTTTGAGGGATCTCACAGTACTGAGGAGACTTCTTGTATAATCTCACCAGAGCAGAGAGCTTTAGATCATGTGCTGGGAGCTGAGTGTCTAACATAACCGCTTCTCTGCTTTTTCAGGGATTCATTCCTATGTCTGTACCTGATGTGCTAAAAGGAGCTGTGTTTGTGAGTATTGTTCTGTAAATTCCCCAATACGCTTCAAGTATGATACTGCTCCCCGTATTAGAATGTGTAATATACACTCATACGCTGTAGACACCTTGAAATTACACGATTTGTCTGCTGTCTTGCAATAAACTAGCAGACTGGGTGAGTTTTAAAATGTTTGGAATGCATTAACACCTTGCTTGCTGCAATAGTATTTCAGAAGCTAAGCTCCACCTTCAGTTTAAAGGGACATTAAACCTAAATTTTTTCTTTCATGATTCAGCTAGAGCATACGATTTTAAACAACTTTTACAATTTACTTCTATTACCTAATTTTCTTATTTTTCTTGTTATCATTTGTTGAAAAGCAGGGATGTAAGCTCAGGGAAGTGCACATGTATGCAGCACTATATGGCAGCAGTTTTGCAACAATGTTATACATTAGCAAGAGCACTAGATGGCAGCAGTTTTATAACAATGTTATACATTAGCAAGAGCACTAGATGGCAGCAGTTTTATAACAATGTTATACATTAGCAAGAGCACTAGATGGCAGCAGTTTTATAACAATGTTATACATTAGCAAGAGCACTAGATGGCAGCAGTTTTATAACAATGTTATACATTAGCAAGAGCACTAGATGGCAGCAGTTTTATAACAATGTTATACATTAGCAAGAGCACTAGATGGCAGCAGTTTTATAACAATGTTATACATTAGCAAGAGCACTAGATGGCAGCAGTTTTATAACAATGTTATACATTTGCAAGAGCACTAGATGGCAGCACTATTTCTTGTCTTGTAGTGTTTCAGGCATGTGAGCCGGGCCATCTTTGGTTCAGCACCTGGGTAGCGCTTGCTGATTGGTGGCTAAATGCAGCCACCAATCAGCAAGCGCTATCCAGGATGCTGAGCCAAAAATGGGCCGGCTCGTAAGCTTAGATTCCTGCTTTTTCAAATAAAGATGCCAAGGGAATGAAGAACATTTCATAATAGGAGTAAATTAGAAAGTTGTTTAAAGTTGCTGCTCTATCTGAATCATGAAAGAAAACATTTGGGTTCAGTGTCCCTTTAAGAAATCCTATTTTGGCTAACATTCACATTAAACACTTTGACATGCTCTAACTAACGAATTATACCATTTCTTTTGTTTTACTATGATGGCCTTTTAGGTTTGGAAAATTAAGTTTTCCAATTCTGAGAACTAGAAATCCCCAACACTGCATAAACCTAACACTACTACAAATCTCTCCCAAATTGGCACATTGTGCTAATCTAAGGATCATGGCTGCCTTGTCTACTCAAGTAACAATTCTTGATAGGCTCGTCCAAATAAAGCCAGCTATGGGGCTAGTTTGATTATTGAAAAACTATTGCAGCAAACAAGGCATTAATGTATTTCATTTCCACACTCACCTAGTGTGTTACTAACCACAAGTTGCTTCACTTAATTAATAGAAGTAAATTGGAAAGTTGTTTAAAATGGTATATTTTATCTGGATTATAAAAAGCAGAATTTTCAGTTTTCATGTCCCTTTAATCATTCACCCTTCCTCAGTCTCACGGCTTGTACCCAGCCTCCCTATGCTCCTTCTCACCGTTCCTCACTCTGTGTCTCAGGAAGGCTGCGGCATGCAGGCGGATGCCCACTCCTCACAAGTTTACAGCCTGGACCCCTCTCACCACCCTGACCAGCACTTGGCAGGGACTTCAGAGGTCGGCATAGCAGGTCAGTGCGTCAGCAAGCACAGCTCTTGGCGCCTACATCTCTGGAGTCCCTAACGCTATTGTCGTTCATAGGGTATTTTATGGATCACGCAGTAATGGCGGCAGATCTTCCAGTCAGGTGAGCTGCTACTCTCATCCAATCATATGCTGCCTACGCATTTGTCGTCTCCTCACGTGCACTTTCCTGGCTCTCTCGTGTCTCTCTGTAGGACAGTTTGTTGCAGCACTTGTTACAGAGCAGAGACTGACACGGGGCGTGAAACCTGGGGTCTCTACAGAGTGCATCACTTTACCAAGGTCAGTTTAACGCTAATTCTCCAATCCTTGTCCTCCGCCTCTATCTTTTTTTTTTTTTTTACCAGATTGTTGTTAATGAATTTATGTAATAAAAAAGCATATATGAAATTGGCAGCGTTTAAACATGTTTGGGAAAATATCTGTCTGTCTGTTTATCTGTCTGTCTGTTTATCTGTCTGTCTGTTTATCTGTCTGTCTGTTTATCTGTCTGTATATCTCCATAAAGTTTGGTTTAGCACAAAAAGAGATTAAATGTATATTTGGGGAGTGCTGCCAATGACACCAAATAGTTACACAAAGCAGGAGGTATTGGAGCATATCCACTTGCAAATCAACAGAACATTTTTAAAAGGGACGTGAAACCAAATATTTTTCTTTCGCGATTCAGATAGAACATTCAATTTTAAACAACTTTCCAATTTACTTCTATTATCTAATTTACTTTGTTCTTTTGGTATCCTTTGTTGAAAGCATACCTAGGTATGGTCATGACCTGGGAGCTAGCTGCTGATTAGTGGTTGCACATATATACCTGTTGTCATTGGCTTACCGATATATTCAACTAGCTCCCAGTAACAAATTGTGTCTCCTTCAATACCAAGAGAATGAAGCAGATTAGATAATAGAAGTAAATTGGAAATTTGTTTAAAATTGTGCCCTCTATCTGAATTATCAAAGAAAAAAAAACCGGGGTTCATGTCCCTTTTAAATGCTTAATCACACAATATGGCCATATTCTGCTTAGCCCAGTCACCAAAGATGTCCCAATGTTGTCTGCTCCTTGCACTACAATTCTTTGCCTTTATGGGCTAAATCATTCCTGCTTTCTATTTAAAGGGACATTATACACTCAAAAAAATATGGGCTATTTAAATAAAGCACTCAAAGAAGATAAAGTTTGTAATTGACATGTATTATCAATTTTGCTTCTAAAGTGCCTAAAATTGATGATAACGTTTATATTGCTCTGACTATATTTGAATACGTCCGTAATACCCACTAGCTACAGACAAAGGATTTTTTCCTCAGTCCCTAGCTAGTCCTTACAGCCAGCCCCCATGCTGTGTAATGTGCAATCCCCTCACCTCTCACTTTACAAACACAGTAATCACAACAGTATGTAATAACAATGCTCTCATTTCATGAGTGGTTATATGCAATGTGGAGATATCTTATGGTCCGTGTACCCTTAATAAAGTAGAAAGGTAGGGACAGACGCTGAAAAAAGAGACCTTTCAAAATAAACTAGAGGATAAATGGCAAAGGGGAGAAAAAAGTGTGGCTGTTGTATGACGACTCAAAACAGGTTATACTGTGTAGCGTATGCCATGACTTTGATACAACATGGAATTTACAAGGTTTACTTTGCGTGTATTAAATTGAAAAATGCAGACACCAGTGAGTTAACGTTTCTTGCAGGCTGGTAAGTTTATTTATTTTTTAGCAGGCACGTGATATTTTTGGTAATAATATGGCCTGAAACGTAAACCCTTGCAGATTTCTTTACAAGGGTTCAGTCTACAGCACTGGTTTTAAAACCGGAGTAAGAGGACAGTCACTGGAGCGGCAGTCTATAAGTGTGATAGACCGCGTAGTAAAGGAGCAAGCGGCGTCTGCCTTCACTGATTATGCAGCTGAGCCTTTCACACCGGGTGTAAGTGGTGGGGGTGCTATGTTGAGACTACAGAGACCGGAGGTGCTGCTATCTACAATAGAGTTTTTTTCCATACTATTGTACTAATAGGGCTAAATGTCCAGAGTGGTTGTAAAGACAAGCTGGATCGGTGATGTCTGTAACGGGTCAAGTGGAAGTTTAGCCTTATTAGTACAATAGTATGGAAAAAAACTCTATTGTAGATAGCAGCACCTCCGGTCTCTGTAGTCTCAACATAGCACCCCCACCACTTACACCCGGTGTGACAGGCTCAGCTGCATAATCAGTGAAGGCAGACGCCGCTTGCTCCTTTACTACGCGGTCTATCACACTTATAGACTGCCGCTCCAGTGACTGTCCTCTTACTCCGGTTTTAAAACCAGTGCTGTAGACTGAACCCTTGTAAAGAAATCTGCAAGGGTTTACGTTTCAGGCCATATTATTACCAAAAATATCACGTGCCTGCTAAAAAATAAATAAACTTACCAGCCTGCAAGAAACGTTAACTCACTGGTGTCTGCATTTTTCAATTTAATACACGCAAAGTAAACCTTGTAAATTCCATGTTGTATCAAAGTCATGGCATACGCTACACAGTATAACCTGTTTTGAGTCGTCATACAACAGCCACACTTTTTTCTCCCCTTTGCCATTTATCCTCTAGTTTATTTTGAAAGGTCTCTTTCTCCAACATAGGTGTGTCCGGTCCACGGCGTCATCCTTACTTGTGGGATATTCTCCTCCCCAACAGGAAATGGCAAAGAGCCCAGCAAAGCTGGTCACATGATCCCTCCTAGGCTCCGCCTTCCCCAGTCATTCTCTTTGCCGTTGTACAGGCAACATCTCCACGGAGATGGCTTAGAGTTTTTTAGTGTTTAACTGTAGTTTTTATTATTCAATCAAGAGTTTGTTATTTTAAAATAGTGCTGGTATGTACTATTTACTCTGAAACAGAAAAGAGATGAAGATTTCTGTTTGTAAGAGGAAAATGATTTTAGCAACCGTTACTAAAATCGATGGCTGTTCCACACAGGACTGTTGAGAGGAATTAACTTCAGTTGGGGGAACAGTGAGCAGACTTTTGCTGCTTGAGGTATGACACATTCTAACAAGACGATGTAATGCTGGAAGCTGTCATTTTCCCTATGGGATCCGGTAAGCCATTTTATTACAGACAGTAAATAAGGGCTTCACAAGGGCTTTTTAAGACTGTAGACATTTTCTGGGCTAAATCGATTTATATATAAACATATTTTATACTCCATAGCCTTGAGGAATTATTTTAATCTTGGGAATTTTGTAAAATAACCGGCAGGCACTGTATTGGACACCTTATTCTCTAGGGGCTTTCCCTAATCATAGGCAGAGTCTCATTTTCGCGCCTGTATTGCGCACTTGTTTTTGAGAAGCATGACATGCAGATGCATGTGTGAGGAGCTCTGATACATAGAAAAGACTTTCTGAAGGCGTCATTTGGTATCGTATTCCCCTTTGGGCTTGGTTGGGTCTCAGCAAAGCAGATACCAGGGACTGTAAAGGGGTTAAATATAAAAACGGCTCCGGTTCCGTTATTTTAAGGGTTAAAGCTTCCAAATTTGGTGTGCAATACTTTTAAGGCTTTAAGACACTGTGGTGAAATTTTGGTGAATTTTGAACAATTCCTTCATACTTTTTCGCAATTGCAGTAATAAAGTGTGTTCAGTTTAAAATTTAAAGTGACAGTAACGGTTTTATTTTAAAACGTTTTTTGTACTTTGTTATCAAGTTTATGCTTGTTTAACATGTCTGAACTGCCAGATAGACTGTGTTCTGAATGTGGGGAAGCCAAGGTCCCTTCTCATTTAAATAGATGTGATTTATGTGACACAAAATTTAGAGAAAATGATGCCCAAGATGATTCCTCAAGTGAGGGGAGTAAGCATGGTACTGCATCATCCCCTCCTTCGTCTACACCAGTCTTGCCCACACAAGAGGCCCCTAGTACATCTAGCGCGCCAATACTCCTTACTATGCAACAATTAACGGCTGTAATGGATAATTCTATCAAAAACATTTTAGCCAAAATGCCCACTTATCAGCGAAAGCGCGACTGCTCTGTTTTAGAAAATACTGAAGAGCATGAGGACGCTGATGATATTGTTTCTGAAGGGCCCCTACACCAGTCTGAGGGGGCCAGGGAGGTTTTGTCTGAGGGAGAAATTTCAGATTCAGGGAAAATTTCTCAACAAGCTGAACCTGATGTGATTACATTTAAATTTAAGTTGGAACATCTCCGCGCTCTGCTTAAGGAGGTGTTATCCACTCTGGATGATTGTGAGAATTTGGTCATCCCAGAGAAACTATGTAAAATGGACAAGTTCCTAGAGGTCCCGGGGCCCCCCGAAGCTTTTCCTATACCCAAGCGGGTGGCGGACATTGTAAATAAAGAATGGGAAAGGCCCGGTATACCTTTCGTCCCTCCCCCCATATTTAAAAAATTGTTTCCTATGGTCGACCCCAGAAAGGACTTATGGCAGACAGTCCCCAAGGTCGAGGGGGCGGTTTCTACTCTAAACAAACGCACCACTATACCCATAGAAGATAGTTGTGCTTTCAAAGATCCTATGGATAAAAAATTAGAAGGTTTGCTTAAAAAGATGTTTGTTCAGCAAGGTTACCTTCTACAACCAATTTCATGCATTGTCCCTGTCACTACAGCCGCGTGTTTCTGGTTCGATGAGCTAGAAAAGGCGATCACTAGTAATTCTCCTTCTTATGAGGAGATTATGGACAGAATCCGTGCTCTCAAATTGGCTAATTCTTTCACCCTAGACGCCACTTTGCAATTGGCTAGGTTAGCGGCGAAAAATTCTGGGTTTGCTATTGTGGCGCGCAGAGCGCTTTGGTTAAAATCTTGGTCAGCGGATGCGTCTTCCAAGAACAAATTGCTTAACATTCCTTTCAAGGGGAAAACGCTGTTTGGCCCTGACTTGAAAGAGATTATCTATGATATCACTGGGGGCAAGGGCCACGCCCTTCCTCAGGATAGGTCTTTCAAGGCCAAAAATAAACCTAATTTTCGTCCCTTTCGTAGAAACGGACCAGCCCCAAGTGCTACGTCCTCTAAGCAAGAGGGTAATACTTCTCAAGCCAAGCCAGCCTGGAGACCAATGCAAGGCTGGAACAAGGGAAAGCAGGCCAAGAAACCTGCCACTGCTACCAAGACAGCATGAGATGTTGGCCCCCGATCCGGGACCGGATCTGGTGGGGGGCAGACTCTCTCTCTTCGCTCAGGCTTGGGCAAGAGATGTTCTGGATCCTTGGGCGCTAGAAATAGTCTCCCAAGGTTATCTTCTGGAATTCAAAGGGCTTCCCCCAAGGGGGAGGTTCCACAGGTCTCAATTGTCTTCAGACCACATAAAAAAACAGGCATTCTTACATTGTGTAGAAGACCTGTTAAAAATGGGAGTGATTCATCCTGTTCCATTAGGAGAACAAGGGATGGGGTTCTACTCCAATCTGTTCGTAGTTCCCAAAAAAGAGGGAACGTTCAGACCAATCTTAGATCTCAAGATCCTAAACAAGTTTCTCAAGGTTCCATCGTTCAAAATGGAAACCATTCGAACAATTCTTCCTTCCATCCAGGAAGGTCAATTCATGACCACGGTGGATTTAAAGGATGCGTATCTACATATTCCTATCCACAAGGAACATCATCGGTTCCTAAGGTTCGCATTCCTGGACAAGCATTACCAGTTCGTGGCACTTCCGTTCGGATTAGCCACTGCTCCAAGGATTTTCACAAAGGTACTAGGGTCCCTTCTAGCGGTGCTAAGACCAAGGGGCATTGCAGTAGTACCTTACTTGGACGACATTCTGATTCAAGCGTCGTCCCTTCCTCTAGCAAAGGCTCACACGGACATTGTCCTGGCCTTTCTCAGATCTCACGGATGGAAAGTGAACGTAGAAAAGAGTTCTCTATCTCCGTCAACGAGGGTTCCCTTCTTGGGAACAATAATAGACTCTTTGGAAATGAGGATTTTTCTGACAGAGGCCAGAAAAACAAAACTTCTAAACTCTTGTCAAATACTTCATTCCGTTCCTCTTCCTTCCATAGCGCAGTGCATGGAAGTAATAGGTTTGATGGTAGCGGCAATGGACATAGTTCCTTTTGCACGCATTCATCTAAGACCATTACAACTGTGCATGCTCAGTCAGTGGAATGGGGACTATACAGACTTGTCTCCGACGATACAAGTAAATCAGAGGACCAGAGATTCACTCCGTTGGTGGCTGTCCCTGGACAACCTGTCACAGGGGATGAGCTTCCGCAGACCAGAGTGGGTCATTGTCACGACCGACGCCAGTCTGATGGGCTGGGGCGCGGTCTGGGGACCCCTGAAAGCTCAGGGTCTTTGGTCTCGGGAAGAATCTCTTCTACCGATAAATATTCTGGAACTGAGAGCGATACTCAATGCTCTCAAGGCTTGGCCTCAGCTAGCAAAGGCCAAGTTCATACGGTTTCAATCAGACAACATGACGACTGTTGCGTACATCAACCATCAGGGGGGAACAAGGAGTTCCCTGGCGATGGAAGAAGTGACCAAAATCATTCAATGGGCGGAGACTCACTCCTGCCACTTGTCTGCAATCCACATCCCAGGAGTGGAAAATTGGGAAGCGGATTTTCTGAGTCGTCAGACATTACATCCGGGGGAGTGGGAACTCCATCCGGAAATCTTTGCCCAAATTACTCAACTGTGGGGCATTCCAGACATGGATCTGATGGCCTCTTGTCAGAACTTCAAGGTTCCTTGCTACGGGTCCAGATCCAGGGATCCCAAGGCGACTCTAGTAGATGCACTAGTAGCACCTTGGACCTTCAAACTAGCTTATGTATTCCCGCCGTTTCCTCTCATCCCCAGGCTGGTAGCCAGGATCAATCAGGAGAGGGCATCGGTGATCTTGATAGCTCCTGCGTGGCCACGCAGGACTTGGTATGCAGACCTGGTGAATATGTCATCGGCTCCACCATGGAAGCTACCTTTGAGACGAGACCTTCTTGTTCAAGGTCCGTTCGAACATCCGAATCTGGTCTCACTCCAACTGACTGCTTGGAGATTGAACGCTTGATCTTATCAAAGCGAGGGTTCTCAGATTCTGTTATTGATACTCTTGTTCAGGCCAGAAAGCCTGTAACTAGAAAAATTTACCACAAAATATGGAAAAAATATATCTGTTGGTGTGAATCTAAAGGATTCCCTTGGGACAAGGTAAAAATTCCTAAGATTCTATCCTTTCTTCAAGAAGGATTGGAGAAAGGATTATCTGCAAGTTCCTTGAAGGGACAGATTTCTGCCTTGTCCGTGTTACTTCACAAAAAGCTGGCAGCTGTGCCAGATGTTCAAGCCTTTGTTCAGGCTCTGGTTAGAATCAAGCCTGTTTACAAACCTTTGACTCCTCCTTGGAGTCTCAATTTAGTTCTTTCAGTTCTTCAGGGGGTTCCGTTTGAACCCTTACATTCCGTTGATATTAAGTTATTATCTTGGAAAGTTTTGTTTTTGGTTGCAATTTCTTCTGCTAGAAGAGTTTCAGAATTATCTGCTCTGCAGTGTTCTCCTCCTTATCTGGTGTTCCATGCAGATAAGGTGGTTTTACGTACTAAACCTGGTTTTCTTCCGAAAGTTGTTTCTAACAAAAACATTAACCAGGAGATAGTCGTGCCTTCTTTGTGTCCGAATCCAGTTTCAAAGAAGGAACGTTTGTTGCACAATTTGGATGTTGTTCGCGCTCTAAAATTCTATTTAGATGCTACAAAGGATTTTAGACAAACATCTTCCTTGTTTGTTATTTATTCTGGTAAAAGGAGAGGTCAAAAAGCAACTTGTACCTCTCTCTCTTTTTGGATTAAAAGCATCATCAGATTGGCTTATGAGACTGCCGGACGGCAGCCTCCTGAAAGAATCACAGCTCATTCCACTAGGGCTGTGGCTTCCACATGGGCCTTCAAGAACGAGGCTTCTGTTGATCAGATATGTAAGGCAGCGACTTGGTCTTCACTGCACACTTTTACCAAATTTTACAAGTTTGATACTTTTGCTTCTTCTGAGGCTGTTTTTGGGAGAAAGGTTTTGCAAGCCGTGGTGCCTTCCATTTAGGTGACCTGATTTGCTCCCTCCCTTCATCTGTGTCCTAAAGCTTTGGTATTGGTTCCCACAAGTAAGGATGACGCCGTGGACCGGACACACCTATGTTGGAGAAAACAGAATTTATGTTTACCAGATAAATTACTTTCTACAACGGTGTGTCCGGTCCACGGCCCGCCCTGGTTTTTTTAATCAGGTCTGATAATTTATTTTCTTTAACTACAGTCACCACGGTATCATATGATTTCTCCTATGCAAATATTCCTCCTTTACGTCGGTCGAATGACTGGGGAAGGCGGAGCCTAGGAGGGATCATGTGACCAGCTTTGCTGGGCTCTTTGCCATTTCCTGTTGGGGAGGAGAATATCCCACAAGTAAGGATGACGCCGTGGACCGGACACACCGTTGGAGAAAGTAATTTATCAGGTAAACATAAATTCTGTTTTTTTCAGCGTCTGTCCCTACCTTTCTACTTTATTAAGGGTACACGGACCATAAGATATCTCCACATTGCATATAACCACTCATGAAATGAGAGCATTGTTATTACATACTGTTGTGATTACTGTGTTTGTAAAGTGAGAGGTGAGGGGATTGCACATTACACAGCATGGGGGCTGGCTGTAAGGACTAGCTAGGGACTGAGGAAAAAATCCTTTGTCTGTAGCTAGTGGGTATTACGGACGTATTCAAATATAGTCAGAGCAATATAAACTTTATCATCAATTTTAGGCACTTTAGAAGCAAAATTGATAATACATGTCAATTACAAACTTTATCTTCTTTGAGTGCTTTATTTAAATAGCCCATATTTTTTTTTGAGTGTATAATGTCCCTTTAAATAGAATGAGACTCCTTGGCTTTATATACAACTTTATTACATGGTCATGAGTACACCTGAGTTTGGGTGGAGTGCTTTAACCAATAGAAGATGGGCAGTCTCCCTTTTTTTTATATACAAATCCGCAAAGAATTTCAGCTTTGTGGACCAGTAAATACAATAGCATTCAGTCTGAACTTCAAATGAGCAGTAGATTTTTTTTTCTGACAAATTTCAGTTATGTGTATTTCCACTTCTCCTGTATCATGTGACAGCCATCAACCAATCACAAATGCATATACGTGTATTCTGTGAATTCTTGCACATGCTCAGTAGGAGCGGGTGACTCAAAAAGTGTAAATATAAAGAGACTGAGCACATTTTCTTCATAAATGGAAAGAGTCCACAGCTGCAGTCATTACTTTTGGGAAATAAGAACCTGACCACCAGGAGGAAGCAAAGACACCCCAGCCAAAGGCTTAAATACTCCTCCCACTCCCCTCATTCCCCAGGCATTCTTTGCCTTTGATCCCAGGAGGTTGGCAGAGAAGTGTCAGAAGTCTGTTTTGTCTCTTATGGAGGGTAGTACTCTTCGACATGGGACGGGAGTTTTAAGTAATTCTATCAGTCTCTCAGTGAGGGCCTGGATGAAAGTTAGAGTCCGGAGATGCAGGGAGAGTCTTTCTGCGAAACCATCCTGACTCATATTAACAGCTCCACAAGCAATCAGCGTTGTCTAACTTCGCTTCTCTGCCTGCTTTCTTCTCTCAAGTCCATGGCGGAGGCGCTGCTACTATCCGTCACACTTGAAGGGCCGTGTTCCTGTTCCACGGCGTAGATTCTGGTAAGATTGTTTCATTTTACTTCATCAGAATGTACTGTAACTTATGTTTCCTATAAGTTGCTATCTTGCGGGACTTATAAAGTATATATATTTAGGGCCTCAGTGAGGCTCCTTTAGTTTCTTGGAATCGAGGGTTAATATCTCTTGAGGGGGATTATTGAGCAGGGTTTTTTTTAATCATGTTTGTTATGTGGTTCAATCTGCTTATGTGTAGTGTTAACTGGGCTCTTGGCTTGGAACATAAAGGCCTTTGGAAGTGACGCGACCTTATGGTTGGGCGCGCTTTTTTTGGACTGTACGGTTCACCTTGTGACATGGCGTGTTTAAGATCTGTCTTCCATTTCCGCATTCCTGACCGTGTGGCAACGGAAAAATTATGGTCTGCCAGTGTCTGGTTCCTAGGAGGTGATGAGTGCCCCAGCCATTGTGGGTGTCAGGTGCTGTTTATATTTTGTTTTTCTTATAGTCCATATTATTATATTCTCTATCCAGTTATGGAGGATTCTGATGCTGAGACTGTTCAAATTTCAGATTCTTCGACTTGTGAAGAATGCGAATTGGCCCCGTTGACACAGGTCAATCAGTTTATGTTATATATGCCATATTAGAGCGCCTTGTTCCTCGGGGTGGGGGAATGAAGGGACCGCTGAGCCATCCGCCTCTGGGGGTTCTGTGCTCTGAGAGGTGAGTTCCCTACTGCTCCCTACTACTACACATGCGGGTAACATAGATTATGTTTATCCCTCCTTGCAGGGCGGCTTGTTCCCCCCCCCCCCCCCGGAGGTTGCAACACGTTTTTGCTTTTACATATTTACGTTTATTTGCGTTTGTGCTCGTGCCCTATTGTACTGTGTCTCCCGACCTTGGGTGGGCCTTTACAGTTCCCTACGGGTGTAGCTGTCCCTGAGTCTTGTGCCTTTCGTTGCAGAATAGTGCGCCTTCACATTTTACTCAGACACATTTTTTAGTTATTAGAGGACCCTATCCTTAACTTATACGGGAATACGTAATATTATACTTTGAATGGTTCACCTCATTAAGACATGAGGGAATGACGTAATCTCCTGATTGTTGGTTTATTGAGATCCTTCCCAGTTTTGTTGGAAGATCAGGGTTCCATTTGGCTGGTCCTGCGGGTATGCCTGTTTCTTCTTGGGCGTTAAAGTAAAGGTAAACTTTAGTGAATGAATGAAAGCCCATTTTTTAAAAATACTATTAAAAAAAGGGACACTTTCATTCATCAAAGTTTACAAAGCAGCCGTTTTGATTAAAAACTTACCTTTGTTCTTCTCACAGCCAGAGCAGCTTCTTCCTCCTGGAAATCCTCTCTTTACACGTCAGCAATGACTAATCCGGCTTCATCCAATCACAGCTTTCCCCCCAGGGTGGTCATTGCCTGAGGCCATGCTGTGATTGGAGGAAGCCGGATTAGTCATTGCTGACATGTGAATAGAGGATTTCCAGGAGGAGGAAGCTGCTATGGCTGTGAAAAGAAGAGAGGTAAGTTTTTAATCAAAATGGCTGCTTTGTAAACTTTGATGAATGAAAGTGCCCCTGTTTCATTCATAGGGTTCTTCCCTGGAGCTGGGGATGATATGCATCCTTTTGTTCATGTGATCCTCTGACTCGTATTGGAGGTGATGTGGAGACTAGCCTTGCTCGAGTGATTTTGTCCTCGAGGTATCCCCTTGCCTTAAACGTCTTGTGGCGGTTTGAGCGCCTATGGGCTCTAGTGTCTTGGCGAAATGCCTTAGCTCCTTTGGAGTGTAGGACTTCGGCAGGGGGAGGTCTCTTCCTTGGGTTGGGACTTGAGAGGTTTTCTCGTTATCCGGGTTATTCTGGATTTTGCATTAATATCTACCTGTGGGTCTGTTTTTTATACCAGACAGGGTGTTTGAGTTTGTTTTTAAACAATCGGGGGCTTGGACCTGTCATCGCCCTGATTCTTCCGGTCTCTGAGGCTTTCGCTCAGCGTTTTCCCGTTGGGTTCCTGTTGTGTTGGCAAGGCCATTCTTCCGCTCTTTTGTGAGCTGGTGTTGGGGTTCTTTTATTCTCCTGTTTTCAGACCTGCCGACGCTTGGGCTAGCCCGGCTGGGAGTAGGTTCTGAGATTTGTTGTTCACCTTCGGGGGTGCAGTGGGCCTCGTTGAGGTTCTGTGCTTCTCTCTTTTTGAGACCTATGTGTGGGTCTGGTGGCTTGGATTGCCTGGAGCATGTGCTCTGTCTTGGAGTCTTTTGCAATCTGATATCTTGTTGGGCCGCTTTTTACTTTTCAGCGAGAATTTTCTTTCTGTGTCATCCTGATGACTGCGTGTCTTGCCTCAAGTGTTTACCTCGTCTGGGTCTGCTACACGTATTATGTGTTGAATACTTCTGTATTCTAAGCTCTGCATTTTTGAGGACTCAGTCTTCAGTTGTCTTTTTAGGTGTTTTTGCACAATGTTGAGGAACATTTTCTTTGTTCTGATGCCCGGTCCTAAACCTTGTGGTTTTTGTTTGGTCTGGGTGTTGCCTCCCCTTGTTCGTCACAATCCATTTGGGTCTTTGTGAGCTGTGCTCGTTCTGGGAGTTCTTCCTCTTTTGGAATTTGTGACCTTTCGGTTTTCCTTTTGTTCTTCCTTGCCCTATCCCTTTGGGAGTTTTTAGGCTGGTGTTCCCTTCGCTATTGAGGGGTATGTGGCTGGGGACCGACTACTAGCTGACGGTGTCTCCTGGAGGACTGTTTTGCGGTCTCTAGCTTGGCTTCCGGCTATATGCGGGTCAGTGTCCTGGGGGCCTTTTCTTTTCAATGTTTCTTGGCTTCGGACGAAGCAGGGTTTTGTTGGGTAGTGGTTTCAGGCCTGGTGCCTTCAGAATAGGCCGCCTCTTTTACCCTCCCGTACCCTCCTGTCTTGGCATTCAGTGTCCTCTCTAGCTTGGGTATTGTTTTCCCAAAAGTAATGAATGCAGCTGTGGACTCTTTCCATTTATAAAGAAGAACTTAAATTATGCTTACCTGATAATTTTATTTTCTTCAGATGGAAAGAGTCCACAGCTCCTCACCTGTATTTTTTATGTGGGGCGTCTGTATTTTTATTCTTCTGGCACCTTTTCACCCTGATATTTCTTCTTCTGTTCCTTGGCAGAATGACTGGGGGATGAGGGAAGTGGGGGAGGTATTTAAGCCTTTGGCTGGGGTGTCTTTGCCTCCTCCTGGTGGCCAGGTTCTGAATTCCCAAAAACAATGAATGCAGCTGTGGACTCTTTCCATCAGAAGAAAAGGAAATTATCAGGTAAGCATAATTTGTTATTTTTAATGGAATTAAATTAGAAAGTTGTTGTTTAACATTGCTGCTCTATCTGAATCATGAAATGTTACTTTTGACTTGAGTGTCCCTTTAAATTAAATTACTTTTGCTTCACCTGTTTTAGGCAAAAAAAAAAAAATCCAAACGTTTAAATGCATCTTACAAGAATGAGGCAAAAAGTCTTAACACAGTGTCCCTTAAGGGGCAGTAAAGTCATAATTAGACAATGATTTAGACAGAGCATACAATTGTAAACAACTTTCCAATTTACTATTATTTAATTTGCTTCCTTCTCTTGTTATCCTTTGCTGAAAGGTTTATCTAGGTAAGCTCTGGAGCAGCAAATAACTTAGGTTCTAGCTGCTGATTGGTGGCTGCATATATATACTTATTGTCATTGGCTCTCCCACTTATTCAGTTAGAAACCAGTAGTGCATTGCTGCTCCTTCAACAAAGGATACAAAGAGAATGAAGCAAATTTGATAATAGAAGTAAACTGGAAAGTTGTTTCAAATTGTATGTTCTACCTAAGGGTTTCATGTCCCTTTTAAATTTAATTCCCCCCCCCCCCCCCTGGGAACCCACATCTTGTTTGCCCTTTCTCCCTTCCCAGGTGGAAATGTTTGGGGTCACTGCTGATGATAGCGGCTCTGAGAGTCAGGAGATGCTGGACGAGTTCCTTGGGCTGCAGAAGGAGTTCTTCTCTGAGCTCGGCCTGCACTTCAAGTGAGAATGATTAGACAGTGTGTGTAGCACAATGGTGGTCTGTCCTTGTTGGCCGTCCGACTCTGGCCCAGTGGGCTGCCTGTTGACTATTCTCTATGTTCTCATACAGGGTTCTTGACATGCCTACCATGGAACTTGGTCTCCCAGCCTATAGGAAATACGACATTGAAGCTTGGATGCCAGGACGGGGGACATACGGAGAGGTGAGGGCTGTACATGGGTACACTGTCATAACCTGTAAGTGATATGTATACTATTAGCCATGCTTATATACATTCCATCTGTCCACAGATCTCCAGCGCATCAAATTGCACTGATTACCAAAGTCGGCGCCTGAACATTATGTACCAGAGACCTAATGGGGGGCTGCGTCACACTCACACAGTGAGATCTTATACATTCCCTATTACACTTATGTACATCCTGTTACAATTATTTGAGGAAAAAATATATATAGATTATTTTTTTTTATTATTATTTTTGTTTTTATGTATTTTTGTAATAGAATTCTATCGTCATTATTTTTTTCTAATGGCAGTGAGAGTCCACAAATGTATTCATTAGCTATGGGAAATACTTCACCTGGCCACCAGGGGGAGGCAAAGACACCGCATTCAAAGCATTACAAATCCATCCCAGTAGTTCTTTGCCTCGTGTCATGGAGGTTGGCAGAGAGAGGTTATCTGCTGAAGAATCTGATTTTTTAAATATTATTATCATTATTATTATGATTTATTTGATTTGTAGGGATATGTTTTATAAATAATACATCCCAAAGATATACATGGAGCGCACACTATTGTTCAGCATTGTGTAAGCGTTTTAATATTTCTGCTAAAAATAATTAGTTGCCACCTTATTGCATAACATTCCATAAACACACCAGGCCAAATGTATTACTAAGTGCCTGATGGCGCAATGCAAGGTACATTTGTACGGTAGACATACGTAAGTTTTGTGTCACTGTGCAACAGTGGAACATTTTCACATTGTGTGTGATGTCCCTAACCTTCTGGTATTCTCTAAAGGTTAATGGTACCGCCTGCGCAGTCCCGCGCTTGATCATCGCCATCTTGGAGACGTATCAACAAAAGGTAAACATTTTCTGCTATTACCCTCTTGCTATGTCCTGCCTGATTCTATTTTCTGCTTCTCTCCTGTGTCTGTTTCTTTGTGTATAAATCCCAAAAGCTGGAATTCCAAAATCCAAAATTAATTCAAAATCCCGACTTTTTCATTTAATATTGTTTTAAAAAAAGAAAATGATTAAAAATGGCTTTTTCCGGCCAGTAAGTCATAATCTTCTCGGCCTGCATCTTTGGTTTGGTGTTCCAAAATGTAATTGATAGTCCTATATTTATTTAAAATAACAGCTATTACCTTTCTAATTCTAGTACTGTACTATCTGTCTGATGGTGCTATGTATCCAAAAGAAATACAAATGATTTAAATCTACCTTTATGTATTATAGCGTAAATATTGCAGAAATGACATTAGATATTGTTAACACTTTACACTCCTATCCTATAGCCGTCCCATTTTACAGATGCAAATATACAAATAAAACTATTCTGAAATCCAGTTTTGTTTTTTCCCCCGGTCCCAAGCAGTTTGAAAAGAGTTTTGTACCTGTGTATATATACGTTTCATGGTCTCCACTCGTTTACCTACAATGTACAACTCATGCCCCCTCTTTTGTTACTACTCTTGTGCTTTTAAAGGGACAGTCTAGTCAAAATTTAAACTTTCATGATTCAAAAAGGACATACAATTTTTAACAAGTTTCCAATTCACTTTTATCATCAAATTTGCTTTGTTTTCTTGGTATTCTTAGTTGAAAGCTAAACCTAGATAGGCTCTTAAGCTAATTTCTAAGCTCTTAAAGGTCGCCTCTTTTCTGAATGCATTTTTACTGTTTTTCACAGCTAGACAGCGATAATTCATGTGTGTCATATAGATAAAAATCATGCTCACTCCGTGGAGTTACTTATGAGTCAGTACTGATTGGCTAAAATGCAAGTCTGTCAAACGAACTGAGATAAGGGGGCAGTTTGCAGAAGCTTAGATAAAAGTTTATTACAGAGGTAAAAAGTATATTATTATAACTGTGTTGGTTTTGCAAAACTGGGGAATGGATAATAAAGGGGTTATCTATCTTTTTAAACAATAACCAATTCTGGCGTAGACTGTCCCTCTAAGCCTCCCTTATGCACTTTTGTGATTTTTCCAGCCTCCCCTACACGCTCTGTAACTTCTCTTACACCTCCTCTTTATGCTTCTCAACCTCACTCAATGATCTGTCTTTTACTTTGGTGTTTACTTCAACTGTGTCTCCCTTCTTTGCTAACTCTCCTCCCAGCCTCATTCTCAGCTACCTACCACACTCCCTCTTCCTTATCTTCCTCTGCTACTTGTGCTTATGGGCATCATTTACTTTACTGTATTGCAGGATGGCAGCGTACGAGTGCCTAAGGTTCTACAACCTTTCCTTGGCATGGACACCATCAAGCGGCCGCACTACACCCCACTGAGATACATCGGGCCGAACCAGCGAAAGCAGGAGAACCCATTAACATGAGCAGCTGACGATACTCAGGAACATTTAGTTATATTATATTGCAAGACCCTGTTTCCAGCCGAAGAACTGCACTACCTCAAGCCGGCGTCCTGGACACTCGCTATGCTGAGGACCTTAGTTGTATGCTCCTGTTCTTTGTCACATGACGGCAGCGGCAGTAATAACTATTTGGCACTCGTTCCCTCTTTGTCTTAATATAAATTGGACCCCTGGGCATTTTTCCCATCCGGTGCAGATGGCAGGTAGGAGCTTTCTATACTGACAAAGGAACCACCTGCTAGGGATGAGTGTGTGACAATAGCTGGGCTGTGACTATTGTCTTTGTTAACCCTGCACCTGCCATAACCCGTGACATGCAGACTTTAGATATGATTACTATCCGAGTCCTCCCACGCTAAGCTGAGTCTCGTATACATACTTATGTGACGCAAAGCTGGCTCCATGTGAATAAATAATTGTTTGTTTAAACCGTGTGAATCATAAACTAATCTGTAAATTTACCCTTTATCTGCGTTCTGCAACTGATTGTGCTGCTTTGATAACAGTTAAAGGGGCAAGAAACTCAACATTTTTCTTTCATGATTTGGATAGATGATACAATTTTAAACAACTTTCTAATTTACTTCTATTATCTAATTTGCTTCATTTTCTCTGTATCATTTGTTGAAGGAGCAGTAATGCACTACTGGGAGCTAGCTGAAAGCAAAGGGCAAGCGGCATATATGTGCAGCCACCAATCAGCTGCTTCTGAGCCTACCTAGGTATTCTTTTCAACAGAGAACAAAACAAATTAGATATTAGAAATAAATTGGATGCTTCATCTGAATCATGAAAGAAAGAAAATTGGGTCCCTTTAACACAAATAATTTGGATCTGCTTCTTTCTTTTTTTACGTCGCACAAGCCACTTTTTTTTTTATTGTCCTACTAAATCGTGGTTTTTTAACCCCTTAATGACCACATCACTTTTCCATTTTCTGTCCGTTTGGGACCAAGGCTATTTTTACATTTCTGCTGTGTTTCTGTTTAGCTGTAATTTTCCTCTTACTCGTTTACTGTACCCACACATATTATATACCGTTTTTCTCGCCATTAAATGGACTTTCTAAAGATACCATTATTTTTAGCATATCTTGTAATTTACTATAAAAAAAATATATGTGGAAAAAATGGAAAAAAACACACTTTTTCTAACTTTGACACCCAAAATCTGTTACACATTTACAACCACCAAAAAACACCCATGCTAAATAGTTTCTAAATTTTGTCCTGAGTTTAGAAATACCCAATGTTTACATGTTCTTTACTTTTTTTGCAAGTTATAGGGCCATAAATACAAGTAACACTTTGCTATTTCCAAACCACTTTTTTTTCAAAATTAGCGCTAGTTACATTGGGACACTGATCTGTCAAGAATCCCTGAATATCCTTTGACATGTATATATTTTTTTTTAGAAGACATCCCAAAGTATTGATCTAGGCCCATTTTGGTATATTTCATGCCACCATTTCACCGCCAAATGCGATCAAATACAAAAAATCATTCACTTTTTCACAAACTTTCGTTTTCTCACTGAAAAAGTCTTCTCTGGGATCCCCTTTGTTCAGAAATAGCAGACATATATGGCTTTGGCGTTGCTTTTTGGTAATTAGAAGGCCGCTAAATGCCGCTGCGCACCACACGTGTATTATGCCCAGCAGTGCAGTGGTTAATTAGGGAGCTTGTAGGGTTAATTTTAGCTTTAGTGTAGTAGACAACCCAAAGTATTGATCTAGGCCCATTTTGGTATATTTCATGCCACCATTTCACCACCAAATGCGATCAAATAAAAAAAATAATTCCCTTTTTCACAAACTTTAGGTTTCTCACTGAAATTATTTACAAACAGCTTGTGCAATTATGGCACAAATGGTTGTAAATGCTTCTCTGGGATCCCCTTTGTTCAGAAATAGCAGACATATATGGCTTTGGCGTTGCTTTTTGGTAATTAGAAGACCGCTAAATGCTGCTGCGCATCGCACGTGTATTATGTTTAGCAGTGAAGGGGTTAATTAGGTAGCTTGTAGGGAGCTTGCAGGGTTAATTTTTAGCTTTAGTGTAGAGATCAGCCTCCTACCTGACACATCACACCCCCTGATCCCTACCAATCAGCTCTCTTCCCTCCCCCACCCCACAATTGTCACCGCCATCTTAAGTACTGGCAGAAAGTCTGCCAGTACTAAAATAAAAGGTATATATTTTTTTAAAAGCATATTTACATATGGTGCTGTGTAGGATCCCCCCTTAGCCCCAACCTCACTGATCCCTCACCAAACAGCTCTCTAACCCTCTACCTTAATGGGCGCCATCTTGGGTACTGGCAGACATTTTAGGAAAAAAAAATGTTTTTTTTTTTAAAAAAAATTCCTTTTTCTGTAGTGTAGCTCCCCCCACCCCTCCAAGATCCCTTAGATTATTTTTAAATAGCCCCTTTCTCCCACTATTATTAAAAATGAGATTCTGTAGTGTAGCGGTTCCCACCTGCTCCCCCCCCCCCCCGTGCACGTGCCTACCGCCCCCCCCCCCCCCCGTGCGCGTTTCCGTGCGCGCCCCCGGCGGTCCTGCCCCCCTCCACATCACACGGCCCATCGATGGCCGCCCACCCGCCTCCCATGTCGGCTCCCACCCTCCAACGATACCGGCCATCGATGTCCGGTGCAGAGAGAGCCACAGAGTGGCTCTCTCTGCATCGGAAGGCCATGCAGGGTTATTGCAGGATGCCTTCATATCGAGGCATCACTGCAATAACCGGAAAGCAGCTGGAAGCGAGCAGGATCGCTTCCAGCTGCTTTCCAGACCGAGGACGTGCAGGGTTCGTCCTTGGTCGTTAACTGTATTTTTTTAGAGGACGTACCCTGCACATCCCCGGTCATTAAGGGGTTAAAAATATATATAGAGAGAGAAGGGAATATGATAGAAACCTTCAAGTATATTAAGGGATTTAAAGTTATAGGAAAGTCAAAATTAAACTTGCATGATTCAGAGAGAGCAGGTCATTTTAAGACACTTTAAAATTCACTTTTTTCCACTATTTTCAAATGTGTTTCGTTCTTTTGGTATCCCTTGTTGAAAAATAATACTCACATATCCTACACTAGTGGGAGCTGCTGCTGATTGGTGCCTGCACACATTTGTCTCTTGTGATTGACTAACTAGATGTGTTCACCTAGCTGCCAATGTTCTTTCAGCAAAGGATAACAAGAGAATGAATCAAATTTGATCATTGAAAAGTTGTTTGAAATTGTATGTTCTATCCAAATCATGAAAGAAAATGTTGGGGTTTCCTGTCCCTTTTAATAAGTCTGATGAAAAGGTAACTGCAGAACAAGAGGTCATGATCTCAAGTTAAAAAGGTAGTAGGTTCACGAATAACTTGCAGGATTTCTTTTTACAGAAAGGGTCGATGATTTATGACAGAATTGGTCATGTGCTGCTTGCTGCACTTGTTTTTGCAGACCCTGGTAAAATGTAGGCTTTGGAGAATTCTGGTTCTGGGCAAACAAGGAGGAGACAATGCAGAAGATTCTCCTTGAAGGGAGGAGAGCAAACAAAGGAGGCTTTTTAACCTTACCTAGATGTGGCCCTGTTCCGCTGCACATTTTTAGGAAATGTATTACTGTTTCATAGCCATACATTTTGTATACAATCCTTAAAGGGACATGAAACCAAAATTTATTTCTTTCAGGGTTCAGACAGAGCATGCAATTTAAAAAAAAATTCCAATTTATTTCTATTATCGAATCTGCTTCTTTCTCTTATTGTTCTTTGTTGAACAAATACCTAGAAAGGTAGCGGGCATGTGTCCGGAGCACTACATGACGGGAAATAGTGCTGCCATCTAGTGCTCGTGCTAATGTATAACATTCCACAAAACTGCTCCTGAGCCTACCTTAATTGCTTTTCAACTAAGGACAATTAAGAAAAATTGATAATAGAAGTAAATTGGAAAGTTGTTTAGTTTGTTCTGTCTGAATCATGAAAGAAAATATTTTGTGTTTTATGATCCTTTAAGGCTTTTAAAATGATTTGCTGCCCTCATACATTAGGGAGATGACCATCACTTGGTCATGGTCAGACTTTAAATACAATAAAGCCATATGCACATCTCCCATGTCCAAGATTAATGGAGCTCTTCCGTAAAGTCTAATGCTCCCTTTAAAGGGGAAAGTTCTGAATAAAGTTTGTGTGGATAAAAACTCACGATGAATGATACATTGCCATGGTATGAGTACAAGGTCTTGTGGAATCCCTCCGTTGTTCTATGCTAAAGGTCACCCAAACAGATCTGAATAATTTATCCCATTGGATAAATGCATGTATTATAAGGAAGAGATCCTTACACACCTGTCCGATTCCTAGACATACAAGGTTTTGTAGGCTTATCCTACAAACACATTTAACCGCTTAACACAGCGTTAGGACGCTCTATGCAGTCTTAAAGGCACTGGGCAGTAACGACGGCATGGAACGTCCTACATTTTTTTTGGGTGTCTTGCACCCTCCGGCTTTGACCCAGTTCAAGATCTGCAGGGGGGGGACGTGCCTAGCATTGTAGGCTGTTCCTCAGGATCCGATCCTGGGTGAGGGCACAGGAATAGGCTAAGGCAAGGCTGAACGCACAGGTGGGACCACAGGAAGGGCCGCAGGCACAGGTGAGGGAACAGGCCAAGGCAAGGCCGCAGGAACAGGCCCAGGCAGGGGCACAGGTGAAGACACAGGAACAGGCCGTGGCAAAGCCGAAGGCACAGGTGAGGCCATAGGGACAGGCCAAGGCAAGGATGAAGGCACAGGTGAGGCTATAGGGACAGGCTGAGGCAAGGCCTAAGGCACAGGTTAAGCCATAGGAACAGGCTGAGGCAAGGCCGAAGGCGCAGGTGAGGCCATAGGAACAGGCTGAGGCAAGGCCGAAGGCACAGGTGAGGCCATAGGAACAGGCTGAGGCAAGGCCGAAGGCACAGGTGAGGCCATAGGCACAGGCTGAGTCAAGGCCAAAGGCACAGGTGAGGCCATAGGAACAGGCTGAGGCAAGGCCAAAGTCACAGGTGAGGCCATAGGAACAGGCTGAGGCAAGGTTAAAGTCACAGGTGAGGCCATAGGAACAGGCTAAGGCAAGGCCAAAGTCACAGGTGAGGCCATAGGAACAGGCTGAGGCAAGGCCAAAGGCACAGGTGAGGCCATAGGAACAGGCTGAGGCAAGGCCGAAGGCACAGGTAAGGCCATAGGAACAGGCTGAGGCAAGTCCGAAGGCACAGGTGAGGCAAGACCGAAGGCACAGGTGAGGCCATAGGAACAGGCTGAGGCAAGGCCGAAGACACGGGAGAGGCCGAGGCAAGGCCGAAGGCACAGGTGAGGATGCAATCTGAGGGACAGAATTAAGTACAGGCACAAGTGCTACCTGATCAATCAGTTAAGATTAAAATATAATACTCTCTTCTACACTAATACAAATGATTGAAATCCATAACCCAACACCCCCCCCCCCCCTCTATAACCATAAGGCTCCTGTTCAAATTCCTTACAAAGACACACACATCTCTATGGTTTTGTAGAACAGGTTAATAGCACTCATGTTACCTGTTTACATAACTACACTATTAAAAGGGACCAATCAACATACAAGCTCTTTAACTAGTGATGTGATCACTAAACCCACAACATAGCCATTTTGTTTTTCCTTAAAGGGACACCACACTGTAAAATTGGTTCTTATATCTGCTGCAGAATATTCAATTTATGAGAAACAATACCTTTAGGTTTACTTTTTGTAATTAAATAGCTGTTTTTGCTCATTAAAACCACAATCCATGGGCTGAGCTTGCAGAAATAGCATGCATAATTACTCTCTCTCTCTTGGGAGGCCAATTAAAGATTAACATTTAGCACTTTGTTATGTTTGGCTTACATTATTTCTTTTTTTTTTTTTTTTTTTCAAACAAGCTTTATTAGTAGTATTTTGTCACCAATACAGTAGTAAGAAACATTGTTGTACAATACAATTCTTTGAACAAGTGGAGGGTTGGAACATACAAAAGCAAACAAACTCCGTCAGCCCATTAGTGTCATAAGTCAATAGATAAACAGAGAGTAGGCTTACATTATTTCTATTTAGAGAATACACCAGCATTCACATTTTCAGTTTATTTGGAGGCTTTCACAGGCAAAAACAGCTATTTATAATGATAATATAGTTAAAGGGACAATCTACTCCAGAATTTTTATTGTTTAAAAAGACAGATAACCCGGTTTTTTTTACCCATTCCTCAGTTTTGCATAACCAATATGGTTATATAAATACACTTTTTACCTCTGATTACCTTGTATCTAAGCCTCTGCAGACTGCCTCATTATTTCAGTTCTTTTGGCAGACTTGCATTTGAGCCAATCAGCGCTGACTCATAAATAACTCCACGGGAGTGAGCACAATGCTATATGACACACTTGAACTAGCGCTGTCTAGCTGTGAAAAACTTGAAAAATGCATTTAGATAAGAGGCGGTCTTCAAGGGCTTAGAAATTAGCATGTGAGCCTACCTAGGTTTCGCTTTTAACAAAGAATAGCAAGAGAACAAAGCAAATTTGATAAAAGTTGTTAAAATTAATTAGATAAGAAAACTCAGGTTACAGCATGGTGGCTCCCATTGATTTATGTACACTCTACAACATGTAAACAACTAATATAACAATCAGGGGGTGGACTAAGACCAACCAGGGCCCCGGGCAAATATTAGGAAAGGGCCCCAACCATCTTACACCCACCAAAATGTATGCTAATGGTTGTGGCCGCCACCCTTCCCCCACTAGACCACTGACCTTCAAGGACTGGGTCCCCATCCTCCAAGGCCAGACCCCACACTCCATAACTCCCACAGCGAGAGAACCCACAGGGCCCCCCACGCTCCAGGGCTGGACTCACATGCTAGGGCCCCCAGAGCAACAGGCAGCCCATCCATGCACAGGGCCCCTTCTCCAGAGCTAAGGCCCCACTCCAGGAGTAGGACCAGAGCCCTCACAACTGCCCCTTTTAACTCTTAAGAGCAGCCGTTAGCCCCAGCTCACAACCTCTGTGCTAGCTCATTTAGCCTATTTTGACTTTGAGCTTAGGCAGATACCACTGATGGGCCCCCATACATGCTGGGCCCTATACATGCTGGGCCCTCGTCCAGGTCCTATCTGCCCAACTGCTCAGTCCACCCTTCGTTATAAAAAATACATCTGTGTATTATTCTCTGGCTAATCCTTTCTTGGAATACATTGTTCTACCTAGCATTTATTTAGTATTTATTGTCCCTTTAATATATCCTAATATCCAGATTACAATTCACACAATTAAATTCTATGTCCTCGAAATGTGTTGTGTAGAACTCTGGCCACACCCAGTATGGAGATTGGGTTGCTGCTTTTTGAACATTAAACTGTAAGTATTTGTTTTCAGATTTATTCTTTGTAACTGAGTACGGACACTGTTACCTTGTGTGAGAAACTTTGATGAAAGTTTTTTTTATTGATGACCTATTTATTTAATAGTCCTTTAAAACAATTAACCCCTTAGTGACCAGACCATTTTTCAATTTTCTTACTGTTAATGACCAGGGCTGTTTTTACATTTCTGGGGTGTTTGTGTTTAGCTGTAATTTTCCTCTTGCTCATTTACTGTACCCACACATATTATAAACCGTTTTTCTTGCCATTTAATGGACTTTCTTTAAGATACCATTATTTTCATCATATCATATAACTTACCATAATTTTTTTTTTTATAAAATATGATGAAAAAATTGAAAAAAAACACACTTTTTCTAACTTTGACCCCCAAAATCTGTTAGACATCTAAAACCACCATAAAACAACCATGCTAAAAAGTTTCCAAATTTGGTCCTGAGTTTATAAATACCCAATGTTTACATGTTCTTTGCTTTTTTTTACAAGTTATAGGGCAATAAGTAGCACTTTGCTATTTCCAAACCATTCCCCCCCTAAAAATTAGTGATAGTTACATTGTAACACTGATATCTGTCAGGAATCCCTGAATATCCCTTCATATGTATATATATTTTTTTAGTAGACAACCCAAAGTATTGATCTAGGCCGATTTTGGTATATTTCATGCCACCATTTCACCGCCAAATGCAATCAAATAAAAACGGTTTCACAAACTTTAGGTTTCTCACTGAAATGATTTACAAACAGCGTGTGCAATTATGGCACAAATGGTTGTAAATGCTTCTCTGGGATCCCCTTTGTTCAAAAATAGCAGACATATATGGCTTTGGCATTGCTTTTTGGTAATTAGAAGGCCGCTAAATTCCGCTGCGCACCTCACTTTTATTATGCCGAGCGGTGAAGGGGTTAATTAGGTAGCTTGTAGGGATAATTTTAGTCTTAGTGTAGAGATCAGCCTCCCCCCTTGATCCCTTCCCGACCCCTCTCAAACAGCTCGCTTCCCTCCCCACCCCCCCAAAGGTCACTCCCATCTTAAGTACTGGCAGAAAGTCTGCCAGTATTGAAAAACGTTTTTTTGTGTTTATATATTTTCTGCAGGGTAGTATCCCCCCTTACCTCCCAACCTCTCTGACCTCCCCCAACAGCTCTCTAACCCTCTCCCCTCTACCTATTAGCCGCCATGTTCTGCCAATACCCATTTTGCTATAATTTTTGCCTTTTTTTTATATTTTTTATAAATACACTTTTTTTTGTAGTGTAGCTAACCGCCCTAATTTCCCTAACCCTCCCTGGTCATTTTCCCAATTATTATGCCCCTCTCCCTCCTTCCAACTTACTAAATCTTTTCCGCAGAGTGAGCGGTCCCCTCTTACGCCCCTCTCATGCCCCCTCCCGCCTCCTCCAGCAATGGTCCACCCACCCGCCTCCTTGCAATCCCTCCCACGCCCCAACGATCGGCACCATCGATGCCCGATGCAGAGAGGGCCCTCTCTGCATCGATTGCTTAGCAAAGGGTATTGCATGAGACCTCAGCATCGAAGCATCGCTGCAATACCCTGAAAGTGATCACGATCGCTTCCAGCGCATGAAACCCCAGAGGACATGCCAGGCACATCCTTGGATGTTAACAACCGTTTTTTGTAGGACATGCGTGGCACGTCCTCGGTCGTTAAGGGGTTAAACTGCGCAATTAACAAATGTATAATATAAAGATACAAAACACTTTTTTTTCCTAACGCATTTCAGAGTTACTTTCATTTTCCCTCTCCCCTTTATCATGTGACATCCATCAGCCAATCACAAATGCATGTACTGTACCTATAAACTGTGAGTCTTGCACGTGCTTAGTAGCAACTGGTGCACCAGAAAATGTGCATATAAGGATTGCACACAATTTTATATTGGAAATACGTTTATTTTTTTACATTGCATATTCTATTTGAGTCATGAAAGTTTAATTAAATAGACTTTAGTGTTTCAAGCAATACAGGGAGTGCAGAATTATTAGGCAAGTTGTATTTTTGAGGATTTTATTATTGAACAACAACCATGTTCTCAATGAACCCAAAAAACTCATTAATATCAAAGCTGAATATTTTTGGAAGTAGTTTTTAGTTTGTTTTTAGTTATAGCTATTTTAGGGGGATATCTGTGTGTGCAGGTGACTATTACTGTGCATAATTATTAGGCAACTTAAAAAAAAACAAATATATACCCATTTCAATTATTTATTTTTACCAGTGAAACCAATATAACATCTCAACATTCACAAATATACATTTCTGACATTCAAAAACAAAACAAAAACAAATCAGTGACCAATATAGCCACCTTTCTTTGCAAGGACACTCAAAAGCCTGCCATCCATGGATTCTGTCAGTGTTTTGATCTGTTCACCATCAACATTGCGTGCAGCAGCAACCACAGCCTCCCAGACACTGTTCAGAGAGGTGTACTGTTTTCCCTCCTTGTAAATCTCACATTTGATGATGGACCACAGGTTCTCAATGGGGTTCAGATCAGGTGAACAAGGAGGCCATGTCATTAGATTTTCTTCTTTTATACCCTTTCTTGCCAGCCACGCTGTGGAGTACTTGGACGCGTGTGATGGAGCATTGTCCTGCATGAAAATCATGTTTTTCTTGAAGGATGCAGACTTCTTCCTGTACTACTGCTTGAAGAAGGTGTCTTCCAGAAACTGGCAGTAGGACTGGGAGTTGAGCTTGACTCCATCCTCAACCCGAAAAGGCCCCACAAGCTCATCTTTGATGATACCAGCCCAAACCAGTACTCCACCTCCACCTTGCTGGCGTCTGAGTTGGACTGGAGCTCTCTGCCCTTTACCAATCCAGCCACGGGCCCATCCATCTGGCCCATCAAGACTCACTCTCATTTCATCACTCCTTAAAACCTTAGAAAAATCAGTCTTGAGATATTTCTTGGCCCAGTCTTGACGTTTCAGCTTGTGTGTCTTGTTCAGTGGTGGTCGTCTTTCAGCCTTTCTTACCTTGGCCATGTCTCTGAGTATTGCACACCTTGTGCTTTTGGGCACTCCAGTGATGTTGCAGCTCTGAAATATGGCCAAACTGGTGGCAAGTGGCATCTTGGCAGCTGCACGCTTGACTTTTCTCAGTTCATGGGCAGTTATTTTGCGCCTTGGTTTTTCCACACGCTTCTTGCGACCCTGTTGACTATTTTGAATGAAACGCTTGATTGTTCGATGATCACGATTCAGAAGCTTTGCAATTTTAAGAGTGCTGCATCCCTCTGCAAGATATCTCACTATTTTTGACTTTTCTGAGCCTGTCAAGTCCTTCTTTTGACCCATTTTGCCAAAGGAAAGGAAGTTGCCTAATAATTATGCACACCTGATATAGGGTGTTGATGTCATTAGACCACACCCCTTCTCATTACAGAGATGCACATCACCTAATATGCTTAATTGGTAGTAGGCTTTCGAGCCTATACAGCTTGGAGTAAGACAACATGCATAAAGATGATGATGTGGTCAAAATACTCATTTGCCTAATAATTCTGCACTCCCTGTATATCACTAATTTTACTAAAACAATCTTTGCAGTGATGTATTAGTTCTTTAATATAGAAGATATAATTTAAATGGATAATCTAGTCAAAATTAAACTTTCATGATTCAGATAGCACTTTCTAATTTAAGCAACTTTCTAATGTATTCCTATTATCAATTTTGTTTTGTTCTCTTTCTTTATTTGAAAAAGCTGGAATGTAAGCTTAGAAGCCGTCCTGTTTTTGGTTCAGCACCCTGGGTAGCAATTGCTTATTGGTGGCTACATTTATGCATCAGAAAGCCCTACCCAGGTTCTGAACCAAAAATGAGCTGGTTCTTAAGCTTACATTCTTGTTTTTTCAAATAAAGATACCAAGAGAACGAAGAAAAATTGTTAATAGGAGTACATTAGGAAGTTGCTTCAAATTCCTGCTCTATCTGAATCATTAATGTTTAATTTTGACTAGACTATCCCTTTGTTTCTTTATCTTTTTGTTTTTGGTTTCTGTTTTTGGTTTATTATATGTTATATGTTGTGGAAGTTATGATATAATAAGTAACCATTTATTTTTATTGCTAGATATCTTTATTGTCAGAATAGTCAGTGATTACAATGCTGTATTAATAACACAATCTTGGGACACTCCCATTATTTACACTTGGTTGCTTAGCAACTGGGCTAACTGGTTATGCATTTTGACCTTTTCACAAAGGTGTTTTTTGTTTGTAGGATTTTTGTTTTGTTTTGCTTTATAACTTGTGCACTTGATAGGAGACTCCCAAATATCACTATATAAGATACTTACACTAGGCCAGGACTGGGCATAGGCCATACAGGACAAATGCCCGGTGGGCCAGACTCTTTGTGCCTTGCTGCTATATAGAAACCCCACCCTTTCTTAATATGGGAAACAAACAATAGGAAAGCTGTTAGTCTGCCTATTTTCTTCCTAAATGGAAAGAGTCCACAGCTGCATTCATTACTTTTGGGAAATAAGAACCTGGCCACCGGGAGGAGGCAAAGACACCCCAGCCAAAGATTCCCACTTCCCTCATCCCCCAGTCATTCTTTGCCTTTCGTCCCAGGAGGTTGACAGAGAAGTGTCAGAGGTTTGTTTTGTCTCTTATGGAGGGTAGTACTCTTCAACATGGGATGGGAGTTTTAAGTAATCCTATTAGTCTCTCGGTGAGGGCCTGGATGAAAGTTAGAGTCCGAGATGCAAGGAGAGTTTCTCTGCAAAATCATCCCGACTCATCCCCATACTCATAACAGCTCCACAAGCAAAATCAGCGTTGCTTCGCTGCCTGCTTTCTTCTCTCAAGTCCATGGGGAGGCACTGCTACTATTCGTCACACTTGAAGGGCCGTGTTCCTGTTTCACGGCGTAGATTCTAGTAAGATCCTGTTTAATTTTACTTCATCAGAATGTACTGTAACTTATTATGTTTTCCCGTAAGGAACTATCTTGCGGGCCTTATTAAGTATATTTATAGGGCCTCAGTGAGGCTCCTTTGGTATCTTGGATTTGAGGGTTAATATCTCCCGAGGGGGATTATTGAACAGGGTTTTTTTTTAATCATGTTTGTTATGTGATTCAATCTGCTTATGTGTAGTGTTAACTGGGCTCTTGGCTTAGAACATAAAGGCCTTTGGAAGTGATGCGACCTTATGGTTGGGCGTGCTTTTTTTGGACTGTACGTTCACCTGGGGACTGGACGTGTTTACATTCTGGTCCTCCATTTCCGCATTCCTGACCGTGTGGCGACTGATCAATTAGTCTGCTTGTGTCTGGTTCTAGGAGGTTATGAGTGCCACAGCCATTGTGGGTGTCAGGTGCCGTTTAAGTTTTTTCTTAGTCCATATTATTATATTCTCTATCTAGTTATGGAGAATTCTGATGCTGAGACTGTTCAAATTTCAGATTATTCGATTTGTGAAAAATGTGAATTGGCCCTGTTGACACAGATCAATCAGTTATGTTCGATATGCCGTATAAGAGCGCCCTGTTCCTCGGGCTCGGGGAATCGAATCAGGGGTCTGCTGAGCCATTCCCTCTGGGGGTTCAGTCCTCCATGAGGTGAGTTCCCTACTGCTCCCCACTACTACACATGCGGGTAACCCAGATTATGTTTATCCCTCCTTACAGGGTGGCTTGTTCCCCCCCGGAGGTTGCAGCTCGTTTTCACTTTCACATATTTTTGGCGATTATGCTTCTGCAAAGTCCAGGACTTTATTTGCGTTTGTGCTCGTGCCCGATCATCCCGGGTCTACCGGCCTTGGGTGGGCTTATACAGTTCCCTGCGAGTGTAGCTGTCCCTGAGTGTTGTGCCTTTCATTACAGAATAGCACGTCTTCGCGTTTTACTCGCACGTTTTTGTGTTATTAGAGGATCATATCCTTCACGGACACAGGAATCCGCAGTCTTCTACTTTGAATGGCTCACCTCATTAGACATGAGGGGATGACTTAATTTCCAAATTGTCTGATTATTGAGATCTTTCCCAGTTTTTTTTTTTGGAAGATCGGGGTTCCGTTTATCTGGTCCTGCGGGTATGCCTGCTTTCTTCCTGGGTGTTAACCTACAGGTTGCCTTTTCTTTTATCCGGTTAGGATGTCTTTTAATTTCAATTATGTGTTTACTTTGGGAACTTCTAGGATCGATTCTCTCTGGTTACTTCTTCGGAAGTTTGTTAAGGGACACGTTAGTCCTAGGTTTGTCTGTTTTACCTTCCCCGTTGAGGGAAGATTTAGCCAACTTGACAGTTATGACCCCAGCTGCGGCTGGTCCTGCTGGGATTCAGCTTTTCTGTCCTGTGGCTTATTCAGACACGTGGCGCCTGTTCTGCCTGGCTAGTCCGGTGGGGTGCTGAGTGCTCACATTTATTATTTGTGTGTTTTCTTGTTTTTCTTTACAAGTTCAGCTAAACACTCTAAAAGGATCCGTATGGCTGGGAGGATTGTGTCAGTCCTTATTCCGCATTCAGTCTGGTGACCGGGTCAGTGAAGTTCCACTGCATCACTCTCTTGGCTCTGATTTCCTCGGGGCCTAGAGTTTCCTTCCTCTCTTGTGAGGATTGGGGGCTTAGTGCCTCCTTACAGCTGTTTTGAGCAGTTTGGCCTTCTGAGGCTCTGGAATTGTCCTTGAACTTGTTCCTGCTGTGGTTCTCTTCTTGAGACCTTTTGGACTTTGTCCGTTCCTCAGGTTCCTTTGGGGGACATGGTTCCCTTCGGGAGTTGGTTCCTTTGTAGGGACATGGGCAGTGTGGTCTCCTTGAGCTCTGTTTAGGGTTTCTTCCCCGGAGCTGGAGGATGCTCTGCATGCTTCTTTCATCTTCTCCTCTGATTTTTTTGGGGGTGATATGGAGACTAGCCTTTGTTCGAGTGACTTTGTCCTCGAAGTATCCCCTTGTTCTTGGTCGTAGTGTGGCTATTGTGCCTAGGGCTCTAGTGAACTTGTTTCGGTCTTTGCTTTCTTAGCTCTTTGGAGCGTTGGACTGGCAAGGGGTGTTCTCATCTCATTGTTACTTTGTTACTTTGGACATTGTATGGTATCTTCCGAGGGTCTGGTTTTATATCAGATGGGGGATTTCAGTTTCCGGGGTTTTGTTTATTTGGGGGCTCTGACCTCTCCTCGCTCTGGTTCTTCTGGTGGCTAAGGTTTTTCTCAGCGTTTCCTTTGTGGATCCCGTTGCGGGTAGTACCGGACTGTTAGGATCTAGAGCTGGTCTGGGGTTCCCCAGTTCCAGGAAACTTGGGCGGTGTCCTTTGTTTGGGCTAGTTGAACTGGTTCAGTTGACCAGGTTTTCTGGGTGCCGATGCCCCCTGGGCTTGCCTTTTGCCTTGGTCGGTTTCCCTTGGTCGGCTTGCTGAAAGAGTGATGGCTTTGTTGCTCTGCAAGCAAAGGAGTTTGCTGTGGAACCACTGCAGCTATGGCACATTGATCTGTGTGCTGGCCAGTTTAATTCTTCAGGCGATTCCTTCCAGGTCAGGGCGTTGGAGAATTATTCTCTCGGTTCAGCCTATGGCTGTGTCCTGGGGGCAAGTGCTCTGTCCTTCCGGCCCATTTGCTGTCCCCCTTTGTCTTGGGGGGCTTTTATCCTTTCGGAAGTGTGGTCCCTATCTTAGGGCTTCTCCTGGCTTCAGGAGGTTAGGACAGACGGGTTAACCCATTTTGGAGAGAGGTACGCTCTCTGGATTGTTCTGTCCATTTGGAGAGTTGCTGGCTCCGCCTTGAGTCTATGTTGGGCCTTTAGCTAGATCTCTAGGTCTACGGCCTTGTCAACAGTCTCCATGTGGTATTTCGGGTTGGCACCCGAGCACTATTGTAATGGATGTGCAGTTTTTACACTCGTTGTTTGAGCCTGGGGTTTTTCTGGTCCCCTGGTTTCAGACCTGCCGATGCTTGGGCTGGCCCGGCTGGAGGTAGGTCCTGAGATCCGTTGTTCTCTCGGCTCTTGGGGGCGCATTGGTCCTCGTTGAGGTTCTGGGTCCTTTTAATTTGAGACCTATGTGTAGGTCTGGCGGTTTCGGTTGCCTAGAGTGTGCCTTCTGTAGTGGAGGTTTAGCACTCTACATTTTGGTAGCCGCTTCTAGCAAGTATTTCTTCTGTGTCATCCTGTGGATGGCTGCATGTTCTTGACCCAGGTGTTTACCTTCGTCTGGGTCTGCTACATGTAATTTTGCCTGAATTCCTCAGGGTTCTGAGTTCGGAGGATGTTTTTTTTTTTTTTTTTTTTTTAGTTGTTCCTAGGCGCTGGTTGACTTGCTGCCTGGCAAGTGAAGGGTTGCTCTTTGAAACCAGCTACAGCTGTTTGCGCCTTGATCGAGTGCTAGCTAGCTGTTCCAATCCTTGCAGGATGTTGGGAGAACTTTTTCTCTGTTCTGCTACCGGTTCTAAACCTTGTGGTTTCTATTTGGATTGGGCGTTGCCTCCCCTTGTTGTCAGGACCCATTTAGGTCTTGCGAGCTTGGTTTGATGGGGGTTTTTCCTTTTATGGAGTTTTTGGTAGCCTTTTGTTTCCTATTGCCTTTCGTCGGTTGATCCCTTCGCTAGTACAGGGTGTGTTGTGGGGCACCGACTGTTGGGCGACGGTGTCTCCCGGAGGACTGTTGGCTCAGTTGTGTCTGATGTTGCGGTCTCTAGCTAGGCTTCCGGGCTATCTGCTGATCAGTGTCCTTGTGGCCTTTTCCCTTTTTGTCTTCTCGGCTTCGGACAGAGCAGGGTTTTTTGTTGGGTAGTGGTTTCAGGCTTGGTGCCCTCAGAATGGGCAGCCTTATTGTACCCTCCTGTTTTGGCATTCAGTGTCCTCTATAGCTTGGGTATTGTTTTCCCAAAAGTAATGAATGCAGCTGTGGACTCTTTCCATTTAGGAAGAAAAACATAAATTATGCTTATCTGATAATTTTCTGTTTTTCCGATGGAAAGAGTCCACAGCTCCCCACCCGTTTTTTTTTTTTTTTTTTTTATGCGGGCGTCTTTGTTTTTTATTCTTTTGGCACCTTTTCACTCGGATATTTCTTCTACTGTTCCTTGTTCCTCGGCAGAATGTCTGGGGGATGAGGGAAGTGGGAGGAGTATTTAAGCCTTTGGCTGGAGTGATGGGTGAGGAAACCACAGGCTAAATAAACTATTTCAAATGCAAATATAAGGGTAATGGAACTACTTGTAAACAATTTAATACATTCAGCAGGTAAAACTATGTAAGCTGTCCCTCTAATTCCCATTATTATTATTATCTGGTATTTGTAGAGCGCCAACAGATTCCGCAAGGCGCTATAAACATAGTCGGTATACAGGATAACATTTATAGGGATCAAATGGGTAGAGGGCCCTTCCGAGAGTTGCACTGTTTTAGTTTGCTCTTATGAAGGCGATCTGCAAACAGCTGGGCTCAAAGGCTTACATTCTAAGGGGTTCAAGGGGAAAGCAGTGGAGGTAGGAAAGGTTAGTGTAGGTTGTATGCATCCCTGAATAGTAGAGTCTTTAGGGAGCGCTTGAAGCTGTTAAAAGTAGGGGAGAGTCTTGTGGAGCGAGGCAGGGAGTTCCACAAGATGGGGGCTAGTCTGGAGAAGTCCTGTAAACGGGAATGTGAGGAAGTAACAAGAGAGGAGTAGAATTGGAGATTGTGAGCAGAGCGAAGGGAAAGGGAGGGAGAGTGAGGATTTTGTGTTTAATTCTGGAAGCCAGTGAAGGGATTGGCAGAGAGGTGCAGCAGATGAAGAGCAAGTGTAAGGAAGATGAGCCTGGATTGTAAAGGAGCTAGGTGGCAGCTAGGTAGACCAGAGAGGATGGAGTTGCAGTAGTCAAGGTGGGAAAGGATGAGAGAGTGGCTTGTGTAAGGAAATGTCTAATTTTAGGGATGTTTTTAAGGTGGAAGCGGTAGGGTTTCGCCAAGGACTGAATGTGAGGAGTAAAGGAAAGATCTGAGTCAAGTGTGACCCCAAGACAGCGAGCATGCGGGGTAGGGGTAATGATGGACTTATCAACAGTTATAGAAAATTGGGGGGTAGAGATTTTGGAAGAAGGGGGAAAAATGAGTTCAGTTTTGGAGAGATTTAGCTTAAGGTAGTGAGAGGACATCCAAGATGAGATATGAGAAAGACAGTTAGTGACACAGGTTAGTAAGGAAGGAGGTAGGTCTAGTGCAGAGAGGTAGATTTGGGTGTCATCGGCATACAAATGGTATTGAAACCCCTGCAACTTTATTAAGGAACCTAATGATGACATGTAGATTGAAAAGAGAAGTGGACCGAGGACAGAGCCTTGAGGTACCACAAGAGAAAGTGGTAACGGTGCAGAGGATGCTCCGGAGAAGGCTATACTATAGGTAAGGTTAGATAGATAGGAAGATAACCACGAGAGAGCTATGTCGCAGATGCTAAAGGATTGGAGGGTTTGGAGCAAAAGAGGGTGGTCAACAGTTTCAAAGGCTGCAGACAGATCAAGGACAATAAGCAGAGAGAAGTGGCCTTTGGATTTTGTTGTAAATAGGTCGTTGGTAGCCTTGACAATTGCTGTCTCTGTGGAGTGATGGGGATGAAATCCAGATTGCAGTGAATCAAGAAGAGTTTAGTGTAAGGAAATGGGATAGACATGCGTATACTAGCTTTTCGAGGAGCTTTGAGGCAAGAGGGAGTAGGGAAATAGGGCGGTAGTTGGATGGGGAGGTTCGATTGAGGGAAAATTTCTTGAGGATAGGTGTGAGCAGTGCTTGTTTTAGAGATAAGGGAAATAAACCAGTGCTGAGGGAGAGGTTGAAAATGTGTGTGAGTATGGGGGTGAGGGTAGAAGAGAGGGAGGGAAGTAGCTGTGAGGGGATGGGGTTGAGGGGACAGGTAGTGAGGTGGGAGGACTGTATAAGGGCAGAGACTTCTTCCTCGGTAACAAGGGCAAAAGAGCTAAATTTATGGTTACTTCGGTTTTGGACGATTGGGAGCTTTTGAAGGGGTGGGAGACCGGTAGTATGTTGAGAGCTGATTTCATTTATGATGGAGTCAATTTTGTTATTGAAGTGACTGAAAGAGTTGTATTAGGAGGTGGGCGGAGGAGAGTATTGAACGTGGAAAACAGATGTTTTGGGTTAGAGGAAAGAGTAGAGATGAGATTGGAGAAGTATTGTTGCTTATAAAGATTAAGGGCAGAATAGTAGGAGTTCAAGATGAACTTGTAGTGAAGAAAGCTAGCTGAACTCCGAGATTTCCTCCAGTGTCTCTCAGCAGTACAGGAACATCTGCGTAGGTACAGTGTCAGAGTAGTATGCCTGGGCTGAGGATGAGAGTGTGGTTTCTGAACTATGGTAGGAGGGGCCAGCATGTCAAAAAAATACTAAATCTTTAAACAAAAGCTGTAAAGGTGTAGAATGTAGAACCTAAACTATAGTGTAAATGGGAAAATAATGAAACCCTTTTTGGGAGGGATATAACAACAAAACATTGTTATAGGACCCTATTGAGAGGAGGGAAGGAAAAATAAATAAAGAATAATCATTACAAAAGAGATTACCCAGAACACATCTGTTATCTCCTCCCCTTATTCCCAATGTAGGGGTCCATTTATCAAAGCCTGACGGACAAGGGCAGACATCTTCCTCCTGGCATAGCTGCTTATAGTGAGAGAGGCAGGGTCAGATTAAAACATTGTGTTGCCTGGTTCAAGAATAAAATGATGCCCCTCAACTCTGCACATTAAAGTCTAGACCAGTGATGGAAAAACTTGGCACTCCAGATGTTTCAGAACTACATTTCCCATGATGCTCGACTGGACTTCAGAGTGCCTAAGCAACATGGGAAATGTAGTTCTGAAACATCTGGAGTGCCAAGGTTCTTCATCACTGGTCTAGACCCAACCAGAGTCAGTTGTCCGAGAGACTAATATTTACACGAAAACGTGCTGATGGGCATCATACAGTATTAATTTCTCTTTAAAAGTACTATTATCCAGAATATACTCTCCCTATGTGCTAATCCTGTCAAGTGCTGCCTGAGTCCTCTGGTTCCACCTGATCCAATCACAGAGCTGTCCCTAGAAAGAGGCCAGGAATTAGTCTGTCCTGCTGTATGTGTGTGTATAGAGAGCGGCAAGGAGTGTGTCTGTCCTGCACTATATGTGTGTATAGAGAGAGGCAAGGAGTGTGTCTGTCCTGCAGTATATGTGTGTATAGCGAGTGCTCAGGACTGTGTCTGTCCTGCAGTATATGTGTGTATAGCGAGTGCTCAGGACTGTGTCTGTCCTGCAGTATATGTGTGTATAACGAGTTCTCAGGAGTGTGTCTGTCCTGCAGTATATGGGTGTAAAGAGAGAGGCCAGGAATGTGTCTGTCCTGCAGTATATGTTTGTATAGAGAGAGGCCAGGAGTGTTTGTCCTGCAGTATATGTGTTTATATAGAGTGCTCAGGAGTGTGTCTGTCCTGCAGTATGTGTGTGTATAGAGAGTGCTCAGGAGTGTGTCTGTCCTGCAGTATGTGTGTGTATAGAGAGTGCTCAGGAGTGTGTCTGTCCTGCAGTATGTGTGTGTATAGAGAGTGCTCAGGAGTGTGTCTGCCCTGCAGTATATGTGTGTATAGAGAGTGCTCAGGAGTGTGTCTGTCCTGCAGTATATGTGTGTATAGAGAGTGCTCAGGAGTGTGTCTGTCCTGCAGTATATGTGTGTATAGAGATTGCTCAGGAGTGTCTGTGCTGCAGTATATGTGTGTATAGTGAGTGCTCAGGAGCGTGTCTGTCCTGCAATATATGTGTGTATAGAAAGTGCTCAGGAGTGTGTCTGTCCTGCAGTATGTGTGTGTATATAGAGTGTGCTCAGGAGTGTGTCTGTCCTGCAGCATATGTGTGTATAGAGAGTGCTCAGGGGTGTCTGTCCTGCAGTATATGTGTGTATAGAGAATGCTCAGGAGTGTGTCTGTCCTGCAATATATGTGTGTATAGAAAGTGCTCAGGAGTGTGTCTGTCCTGCAATATATGTGTGTATAGAAAGTGCTCAGGAGCGTGTCTGTCCTGCAATATATGTGTGTATAGAAAGTGCTCAGGAGCGTGTCTGTCCTGCAGTATATGTGTGTATAGTGAGTGCTCAGGAGTGTGTCTGTCCTGCAGTATATATGTGTGTGTATAGAGAGTGCTCAGGAGTGTGTCTGTCCTGCAGTATGTGTGTGTATAGAGAGTGCTCAGGAGTGTGTCTGTCCTGCAGTATGTGTGTGTATAGAGAGTGCTCAGGAGTGTGTCTGTCCTGCAGTATATGTGTGTGTATAGAGAGTGCCCAGGAGTGTGTCTGTCCTGCAGTATATGTGTGTGTACAGAGAGTGCCCAGGAGTGTGTCTGTCCTGCAGTATATGTGTGTGTACAGAGAGTGCTCAGGAGTGTGTCTGTCCTGCATTAAATGTGTGTATAGAGAGTGCTCAGGAGTGTGTCTGTCCTGCAATACATGTGTTTATAGAGAAGCCAGGAGTGTGTCTGTCCTGCAGTATATGTGTGTATAGAGAGTGCTCAGGAGTGTGTCTGTCCTGCAGTATATGTGTGTATAGAGAAGCCAGGAGTGTGTCTGTCTTACAGTATATGTGTATAGAGAGTGCTCAGGAGTGTGTCTGTGCTGCAGTATATGTGTGTATAAAGAAGCCAGGAGTGTGTCTGTCCTGCAGTATATGTGTGTGTATAGAGCGTGCTCAGGAGTGTGTGTGTGTATACAAAGAGAGAAGCGCTCTACCAGGAACGAACAGCTCAGTGGCTTGTTCTATGGCGATTTACCACCCGGAAGCAGCCTCTTTTTAGACCAGTGTGCTTTTCACAGAAGAAAACTTTCCTGAAGTATATCAGTCTGATCCCGCCAAGTAAGGTCAGTCCAGCCCCGAAATACCAGGCAATTCTCTTCTGAACAAGGAACATGACAACCCCAGACGATCGTTTCGGCCTCCTATGGGCCTCGTCAGTGAGGTGCAGCCACATTCCTCTCCCACTCTCTGTGTGTGTATAGAGAGTGCTCAGCAGTGTGTCTGTCCTGCAGTATATGTGTGTGTATAGAGAGTGCTCAGCAGTGTGTCTGTCCTGCAGTATATGTGTGTATAGAGAGTGCTCAGGAATGTGTCTGTCCTGCAGTATATGTGTGTATAGAGAAGCCAGGAGTGTGTCTGTCCTGCAGTATATGTGTGTATAGAGAGTGCTCAGCAGTGTGTCTGTCCTGCAGTATATGTGTGTATAGAGAGTGCTCAGGAATGTGTCTGTCCTGCAGTATATGTGTGTATAGAGAAGCCAGGAGTGTGTCTGTCCTGCAGTATATGTGTGTATAGAGAGTGCTCAGGAGTGTGTCTGTCCTGCACTATATGTGTGTATAGAGAGTGCTCAGGAGTGTGTCTGTCCTGCAGTAAATGTGTGTATAGATTGCTCAGGAGTGTGTCTGTTCTGCAGTATGTGTGTATATAGAGAGTGCTCAGGAGCGTGTCTGTCCTGCAGTATATGTGTGTGTATAGAGAGTGCTCAGGAGCGTGTCTGTCCTGTAGTATATGTGTGTCCGTATAGAGAGAGGCCAGGAGTGTGTCTGTCCTGCAATATATATGTGTGTGTATAGAGAGTGCTCAGGAGTGTGTCTGTCCTGCAGTACATGTGTGTGTAAAGAAGCCAGGAGTGTGTCTGTCCTGCAGTATATGTGTGTATAGAGAGTGCTCAGGAGTGTGTCTGTCCTGCAGTATATGTGTGTAAAGAGAGTGCTCAGGAGTGTGTCTGTCCTGCAGTATATGGGTGTAAAGAGAGAGGCCAGGAATGTCTGTCCTGCAGTATATGTTTGTATAGAGGGAGGCCAGGAGTGTTTGTCCTGCAGTATATGTGTGTATATAGAGTGCTCAGGAGTGTGTCTGTCCTGCAGTATATGTGTGTGTATAGAGAGTGCTCAGGAGTGTGTCTGTCCTGCAGTATATGTGTGTGTATAGTGAGTGCTCAGGACCGTGTCTGTCCTGCAATATATGTGTGTATAGAGAGCACTCAGGAGTGTGTCTGTCCTGCAATATATGTGTGTATAGAAAGTGCTCAGGAGTGTGTCTGTCCTGCAATATATGTATGTGTATAGAGAGTGCTAAGGAGTGTGTGTGTATAGAGAGTGCTCAGGAGTGTGTGTCCTGCAGTATATGTGTGTGTATAGAGAGTGCCCAGGAGTGTGTCTGTCCTGCAGTATATGTGTGTGTATAGAGGGTGCTCAGGAGTGTGTCTGTCCTGCAGTACATGTGTGTATAGAGAGTGCTCAGGAGTGTGTCTGTCCTGCAGTATATGTGTGTATAGAGCGTGCTCAGGAGTGTGTCTGTCCTGCAGTATTTGTGTGTATAGAGAGTGCTCAGGAGTGTGTCTGTCCTGCAGTATATGTGTGTATAAAGAAGCCAGGAGTGTCTGTCCTGCAGTATATGTGTGTATAGAGAGTGCTCAGGAGCGTGTCTGTCCTGCAGTATGTGTGTGTGTATAGAGAGTGCTCAGCAGTGTGTCTGTCCTGCAGTATATGTGTATATAGAGCGTGCTCAGGAGTGTGTCTGTCCTGCAGTATATGTGTGTGTATAGAGAGTGCTCAGCAGTGTGTCTGTCCTGCAGTATATGTGTGTGTATAGAGTGCTCAGGATTGTGTCTGTCCTTCAGTATATGTGTGTATAGAGAAGCCAGGAGTGTGTCTGTCCTGCACTATATGTGTATATAGAGCGTGCTCAGGAGTGTGTCTGTCCTGCAGTATATGTGTGTATAGATTGCTCAGGAGTGTGTCTGTTCTGCAGTATGTGTGTATATAGAGAGTGCTCAAGAGCGTGTCTGTCCTGCAGTATATGTGTGTGTATAGTGCTCAGGAGTGTGTCTGTCCTGCAGTATATATGTGTGTATAGAGAGTGCTCAGGAGTGTGTCTGTCCTGCAATATATATGTGTGTATAGAGAGTGCTCAGGAGTGTGTCTGTCCTGCAGTATATGTGTGTATAGAGTGCTCAGGAGCGTGTCTGTCCTGTAGTATATGTGTGTATAGAGAGTGCTCAGGAGTGTGTCTGTCCTGCAGTATATGTGTGTATAGAGAGTGCTCAGGAGTGTGTCTGTCCTGCAGTATATGTGTGTATAGAGAGTGCTCAGGAGTGTGTCTGTCCTGCAGTATATGTGTGTATAGAGAAGCCAGGAGTGTGTCTGTCCTGCAGTATATGTGTGTATAGAGAAGCCAGGAGTGTGTATGTCCTGCAGTATATGTGTGTACAGAGAGCCCAAGAGTGTCTGTCCTGCAGTATATGTGTGTAAAGAGAGTGCTCAGGAGTGTGTCTGTCCTGCAGTATGTGTGTGTATAGAGAGTGCTCAGGAGTGTGTCTGTCCTGCAGTATATGTGTGTATAGAGAGTGCTCAGGAGTGTGTCTGTCCTGCAGTATATGTATGTATAGAGAGTGCTCAGGAGTGTGTCTGTCCTGCAGTATGTGTGTATATAGAGAGTGCTCAGGAGTGTGTTTGCCCTGCATTGTATGTGTGTATAGAGTGCTCAGGAGCATGTTTGTCCTGTAGTATATGTGTGTATAGAGTGCTTAGGAGCGTGTCTGTCCTGCAGTATGTGTGTGTATATAGAGAGTGCTCAGGAGTGTGTCTGTCCTGCAGTATATATGTGTATAGAGACTGCTCAGGAGTGTGTCTGTCATGCAGTATATGTGTGTATAGAGAGAGGCCAGGAGTGTGTCTGACCTGCAGTATATGTGTGTTTATAGTGAGTGCTCAGGAGTGTGTCTGTCCTGCAGTATATGTGTGTGTATAGAGAGTGCTCAGGAGTGTGTCTGTCCTGCAGTATATGTGTGTGTATAGAGAGTGCTCAGGAGTGTGTCTGTCCTGCAGTATATGTGTGTATAGAGAAGCCAGGAGTGTGTATGTCCTGCAGTATATGTGTGTACAGAGAGCCCAAGAGTGTCTGTCCTGCAGTATATGTGTGTAAGGAGAGTGCTCAGGAGTGTGTCTGTCCTGCAGTATGTGTGTGTATAGAGAGTGCTTAGGAGTGTGTCTGTCCTGCAGTATATGTGTGTTTAGAGAGTGCTCAGGAGTGTGTCTGTCCTGCAGTATATGTGTGTAAAGAGAGTGCTCAGGAGTGTGTCCTGCAGTATATGTGTGTAAAGAGAGTGCTCAGGAGTGTGTCTGTCCTGCAGTATATGTGTGTATAGAGCGTGTTTAGGAGTGTCTGTCCTGCTGTATATGTGTGTATAGAGAGAGGCCAGGAGTGTGTCTGTTCTGCAGTATATGTGTGTATAGAGAGATGCCAGTAGTGTGTCTGTTCTGCAGTATATGTGTGTATAGAGAGAGGCCAGGAGTGAGTCTGTTGTGCAGTATATGTGTATATAGAGAGAGGCCAGGAGTGTGTCTGCCCTGCAGTATATGTGTGTATAGACTAGAGAAGCCAGGAGTGTGTTTGTCCTGTAGTATATGTGTGTATAGAGATTGCTCAGGAGTGTGTCTATCCAGCAGTATATGTGTGTATAGAGAAGCCAAGAGTGTCTGTCCTGCAGTATATGTGTATATAGAGCGTGCTCAGGAGTGTGTCTGTCCTGCAGTATATGTGTGTATAGATTGCTCAGGAGTGTGTCTGTTCTGCAGTATGTGTGTATATAGAGAGTGCTCAAGAGCGTGTCTGTCCTGCAGTATGTGTGTGTGTATAGAGAGTGCTCAGGAGTGTGTCTGTCCTGTAGTATATGTGTGTCTGTATAGAGAGAGGCCAGGAGTGTGTTTGTCCTGCAGTATATATGTGTGTATAGTGCTCAGGAGTGTGTCTGTCCTGCAGTTTACATGTGTGTATAGAGAGTGCTCAGGAGTGTGTCTGTCCTGCAATATATATGTGTGTATAGAGAGTGCTCAGGAGTGTGTCTGTCCTGCAGTATATGTGTGTATAGAGTGCTCAGGAGCGTGTCTGTCCTGTAGTATATGTGTGTATAGAGAGTGCTCAGGAGTGTGTCTGTCCTGCAGTATATGTGTGTATAGAGAGTGCTCAGGAGTGTGTCTGTCCTGCAGTATATGTGTGTATAGAGAGTGCTCAGGAGTGTGTCTGTCCTGCAGTATATGTGTGTATAGAGAGAGGCCAGGAGTGTGTCTGTCCTGCAGTATATGTGTGTATAGAGAGGCCAGGAGTGTGTCTGTTCTGCAGTATATGTGTGTATAGAGAGAGGCCAGGAGTGTGTCTGTTCTGAGCACTCTCTATACACACATATACTGCAGGAGTGTGTCTGTTCTGCAGTATATGTGTGTATAGAGAGTGCTCAGGAGTGTGTCTGTCCTGCAGTATATGTGTGTATAGAGAGTACTCAGGAGTGTGGCTGTCCTGCAGTATATGTGTGTATAGAGTGCTCAGGAGTGTGTCTGTCCTGCAGTATATGTGTGTATAGAGAGAGGACAGGAGTGTGTCTGTCCTGCAGTATATGTGTGTATAGAGAGTGCTCAGGAGTGTGTCTGTCCTGCAGTATATGTGTGTATAGAGAAGCCAGGAGTGTGTCTGTCCTGCAGTATATGTGTGTATAGAAAGTGCTCAGGAGTGTGTCTGTCCTGCAGTATATGTGTGTATAGAGGGCTCAGGAGTGTGTCTGTCCTGCAGTATATGTGTGTATAGAGAGTGCTCAGGAGTGTGTCTGTGCTGCAGTATATGTGTGTGTATAGAGAGTGCTCAGGAGTGTGTGTGTGCTGCACTATATGTGTGTGTATAGAGAGTGCTCAGGAGTGTGTCTGTGCTGCAGTATATATGTGTATAGAGAGTGCTCAGGAGTGTGTCTGCCCTGCAGTATATGTGTGTATAGAGTGCTCAGGAGTGTGTCTGTCCTGCAGTATGTGTGTATATAGAGAGTGCTCAGGAGTGTGTTTGTCCTGCAGTGTATGTGTGTATAGAGTGCTCAGGAGCATGTTTGTCCTGTAGTATATGTGTGTATAGAGAGTGCTCAGGAGTGTGTCTGTCCTGCAGTATATGTGTGTATAGAGACTGCTCAGGAGTGTGTCTGTCATGCAGTATATGTGTGTATAGAGAGAGAGGCCAGGAGTGTGTCTGTCCTGTAGTATATGTGTGTGTATAGAGAGTGCTCAGGAGTGTGTCTGTCCTGCAGTATATGTGTGTATAGAGACTGCTCAGGAGTGTGTCTGTCATGCAGTATATGTGTGTATAGAGAGAGAGGCCAGGAGTGTGTCTGTCCTGCAGTATATGTGTGTGTATAGAGAGTGCTCAGGAGTGTGTCTGTCTTGCAGTATATGTGTGTATAGAGAAGCCAGGAGCGTGTCTGTCCTGCAGTATATGTGTGTACAGAGAGCCCAAGAGTGTCTGTCCTGCAGTATATGTGTGTAAAGAGAGTGCTCAGGAGTGTGTCTGTCCTGCAGTATGTGTGTGTAAAGAGAGTGCTCAGGAGTGTGTCTGTCCTGCAGTATATGTGTGTAAAGAGAGTGCTCAGGAGTGTGTCTGTCCTGCAGTATATGTGTGTATAGAGCGTGTTTAGGAGTGTCTGTCCTGCAGTATATGTGTGTATAGAGAGAGGCCAGGAGTGTGTCTGTTCTGCAGTATATGTGTGTATAGAGAGAGGCCAGGAGTGAGTCAGTTCTGCAGTATATGTGTATATAGAGAGAGGCCAGGAGTGTGTCTGCCCTGCAGTATATGTGTGTATAGACTAGAGAAGCCAGGAGTGTGTTTGTCCTGCAGTATATGTGTGTATAGAGAGTGCTCAGGAGTGTGTCTGTCCAGCAGTATATGTGTGTTTAGAGAGTGCTCAGGAGTTTGTCTGTCCTGCAGTATGTGTGTGTATAGAGAAGCCAAGAGTGTCTGTCCTGCAGTATATGTGTGTATAGAGATTGCTCAGGAGTGTGTCTGTCCAGCAGTATATGTGTGTATAGAGAAGCCAAGAGTGTCTGTCCTGCAGTATATGTGTGTATAGAGAGTGCTCAGGAGTGTGTCTGTGCTGCAGTATATGTGTGTTTAGAGAGTGCTCAGGAGTTTGTCTGTCCTGCAGTATGTGTGTGTATATAGAGAGTGCTCAGGAGTGTGTTTGTCCTGCAGTGTATGTGTGTGTATAGAGAATCCAGGAGCGTGTCTGTCCTGCAGTATATGTGTTTATATAGAGAAGCCAGAAGTGTGTCTGTCCTGCAGTATATATGTGTATAGAGAGTACTCAGGAGTGTGTCTGTCCTGCAGTATATGTCTGTATAGAGAGTGCTCTGGAGTGTGTCTGTCCTGCAGTATGTGTGTGTATAGAGAGTGCTCAGGAGTGTGTCTGTGCTGCAGTATATGTGTGTATAGAGAAGCCAGGAGTGTGTCTGTCCTGCAGTATATGTGTGTATAGAGAGTGCTCAGGAGTGTGTCTGTCCTGCAGTATATGTGTGTATAGAGAGTGCTCAGGAGTGTGTCTGTCCTGCAGTTTATGTGTGTATAGAGGGCTCAGGAGTGAGTCTGTCCTGCAGTATATGTATGTATAGAGAGTTCTCAGGAGTGTGTCTGTGCTGCAGTATATGTGTGTGTATAGAGAGTGCTCAGGAGTGTGTCTGTGCTGCACTATATGTGTGTATAGAGAGAGGACAGGAGTGTGTCTGTCCTGCAGTATATGTGTGTATAGAGAGTGCTCAGGAGTGTGTCTGTGCTGCAGTATATATGTGTATAGAGAGTGCTCAGGAGTGTGTCTGCCCTGCAGTATATGTGTGTATAGAGAGTGCTCAGGAGTGTGTCTGTCCTGCAGTATGTGTGTGTATATAGAGAGTTCTCAGGAGTGTGTCTGTCCTGCAGTATATGTGTGTATAGAGAGTGCTCAGGAGTGTGTCTGTCCTGCAGTATATGTGTGTATAGAGAGTGCTCAGGAGTGTGTCTGTCCTGCAGTATATGTGTGTATAGAGAGTGCTCAGGAGTGTGTCTGTCCTGCAGTATATGTGTGTGTATAGAGAGTGCTCAAGAGTGTGTCTGTCCTGCAGTATATGTGTGTATAGAGTGCTCAGGGGTGTGTCTGTCCTGCAGTATATGTGTGTATAGAGAGTGCTCAGGAGTGTGTCTGTCCTGCAGTATATGTGTGTATAGAGAGTGCTCAGGAGTGTGTCTGTCCTGCAGTATGCGTGTGTGTATAGAGAGAGGCCAGGACTGTGTTTGGCCTGGAGTGTATGTGTGTATAGAGAGTGCTCTGGAGCATATTTGTCCTGCAGTATATGTGTGTATAGAGTGCTTAGGAGCGTGTCTGTCCTGCAGTATATGTGTGTATAGAGAGTGCTCAGGAGTGTGTCTGTCATGCAGTATATGTGTGTATAGAGAGTGCTCAGGAGTGTGTCTGTCCTGCAGTATATGTGTGTATAGAGAGTGCTCAGGAGTGTGTCTGTCCTGCAGTATATGTGTGTATAGAGAAGCCAGGAGTGTGTCTGTCCTGCAGTATATGTGTGTATAGAGAAGCCAGGAGTGTGTATGTCCTGCAGTATATGTGTGTATAGAGAAGCCAGGAGTGTGTCTGTCCTGCAGTATATGTGTGTATAGAGAAGCCAGGAGTGTGTATGTCCTGCAGTATATGTGTGTACAGATAGCCCAAGAGTTTCTGTCCTGCAGTATATGTGTGTAAAGAAAGTGCTCAGGAGTGTGTCTGTCCTGCAGTATGTGTGTGTATAGAGAGTGCTCAGGAGTGTGTCTGTCCTGCAGTATATGTGTGTATAGAGAGTGCTCAGGAGTATGTCTGTCCTGCAGTATATGTGTGTAAAGAGAGTGCTCAGGAGTGTGTCTGTCCTGCCGTATATGTGTGTATAGAGAGTGCTCAGGAGTGTGTCTGTCCTGCAGTATATGTGTGTATAGAGAGTGCTCAGGAGTATGTCTGTCCTGCAGTATATGTGTGTAAAGAGAGTGCTCAGGAGTGTGTCTGTCCTGCAGTATATGTGTGTATAGAGAAGCCAGGAGTGTGTATGTCCTGCAGTATATGTGTGTACAGAGAGCCCAAGAGTGTCTGTCCTGCAGTATGTGTGTGTATAGAGAGTGCTCAGGAGTGTGTCTGTCCTGCAGTATGTGTGTGTATAGAGAGTGCTCAGGAGGGTGTCTGTCCTGCAGTATATGTGTGTAAAGAGAGTGCTCAGGAGTGTGTCTGTGCTGCAGTATATGTGTGTATAGAGAGTGCTCAGGAGTGTGTCTGTCCTGCAGTATGTGTGTGTATAGAGAGTGCTCAGGAGGGTGTCTGTCCTGCAGTATATGTGTGTAAAGAGAGTGCTCAGGAGTGTGTCTGTGCTGCAGTATATGTGTGTATAGAGAGTGCTCAGGAGCGTGTCTGTCCTGCAGTATATGTGTGTATAGAGAGTGCTCAGGAGTATGTCTGTCCTGCAGTATATGTGTGTAAAGAGAGTGCTCAGGAGTGTGTCTGTCCTGCAGTATATGTGTGTGTAATCATGACCTATAGATGAGCTTCTCGTGTTAATTTTTGATTTTTCTGCAATATATATTGCACTAAGAAATAGGTGAACAAATAGGTGAAAAATAATGGAGGTATAACTGTAAGAGGTTAAAAACAGAATATTTAATTGTTGCAATAAAAAACACAATATTTGACTGGATTTTAAGTTCTGACTTGATTAAGTTAGTGGTAAAGAGCTCTATTACCTTGAGGAAAATAGTATAGTTAAAAAAATTTAAAGTTAAAATGAAATTACATTCATATTATAGTATTCAAAGCATGTTTTTAACCTCTTATAGTTATACCTCCATTATTTTTCACCTATTTGTTCACCCATTTCTTAGTGCAATATATATTGCAGAAAAATAAAAAAATAACACGAGAAGCTCATCTATAGGTCACGATTACACACATATATATGTATTGAAATACACACAGCTCCCCTCACCTGTTTTTTTACCCCATCGATCCCTCACAGTTGTTTGAAGGAACAACTGTTTATTAGGGTTGAGCTGTCTCAATCCAATAGGTGCACTCACTCTTAATTGTTTTTCACTGCAGTATATGTGTGTAAAGAAAGTGCTCAGGAGTGTGTCTGTCCTGCAGTATATGTGTGTATAGAGAGAGGCCAGGAGTGTGTCTGTTCTGCAGTATATGTGTGTATAGAGAGGCCAGGAGTGTGTCTGTTCTGCAGTATATGTGTGTATAGAGAGAGGCCAGGAGTGTGTCTGTCCTGCATTATATGTGTGTATAGAGAAGCCAGGAGTGTGTCTGTGCTGCATTATATGTGTGTATAGAGAAGCCAGGAGTGTGTGCTGCAGTATATGTGTGTATAGAGAGGCCAGGAGTGTGTCTGTTCTGCAGTATGTGTGTGTATAGAGAGGCCAGGAGTGTGTCTGTTCTGCAGTATATGTGTGTATAGAGAGAGGCCAGGAGTGTGTCTGTTCTGCAGTATATGTGTGTATAGAGAGTGCTCAGGAGTGTGTCTGTCATGCAGTATATGTGTGTATAGAGAGAGGCCAGGCGTGTGTCTGCCCTGCAGTATATGTGTGTATAGACTAGAGAAGCCAGGAGTGTGTCTGTCCTGCAGTATATGTGTGTATAGAGATTGCTCAGGAGTGTGTCTGTCCAGCAGTATATGTGTGTATAGAGAAGCCAGGAGTGTCTGTCCTGCAGTATATGTGTGTATAGAGTGCTCAAGAGTGTGTCTGTCCTGCAGTATATGTGTGTATAGAGAGTGCTCAGGAGTGTGTCTGTGCTGCAGTATATGTGTGTATAGAGAAGCCAGGAGTGTGTCTGTCCTGCAGTATATGTGTGTATAGAGAGTGCTCAGTAGTGTGTCTGTCCTGCAGTATATGTGTGTATAAAGAAGCCAGGAGTGTGTCTGTCCTGCAGTATATGTCTGTATAGAGAGTGCTCTGGAGTGTGTCTGTCCTGCAGTATATATGTGTATAGAGAGTGCTCAGGAGTGTGTCTGTGCTGCAGTATATGTGTGTATAGAGAAGCCAGGAGTGTGTCTGTCCTGCAGTATATGTGTGTATAGAAAGTGCTCAGGAGTGTATCTGTCCTGCAGTATATGTGTGTATAGAGAAGCCAGGAGTGTCTGTCCTGCAGTATATGTGTGTATAGAGAGTGCTCAAGAGTGTGTCTGTCCTGCAGTATATGTGTGTATAGAGAGTGCTCAGGAGTGTGTCTGTGCTGCAGTATATGTGTGTATAGAGAAGCCAGAAGTGTGTCTGTCCTGCAGTATATGTGTGCATAGAGAAGCCAGGAGTGTGTCTGTCCTGCAGTATATGTCTGTATAGAGAGTGCTCTGGAGTGTGTCTGTCCTGCAGTATATATGTGTATAGAGAGTGCTCAGGAGTGTGTCTATGCTGCAGTATATGTGTGTATAGAGAAGCCAGGAGTGTGTCTGTCCTGCAGTATATGTGTGTATAGAAAGTGCTCAGGAGTGTGTCTGTCCTGCAGTACATGTGTGTATAGAGGGCTCAGGAGTGTGTCTGTCCTGCAGTATATGTATGTATAGAGAGTGCTCAGGAGTGTGTCTGTGCTGCACTATATGTGTGTGTATAGAGAGTGCTCAGGAGTGTGTCTGTGCTGCAGTATATATGTGTATAGAGAGTGCTCAGGAGTGTGTCTGCCCTGCAGTATATGTATGTATAGAGTGCTCAGGAGGTCTGTCCTGCAGTATGTGTGTATATAGAGAGTGCTCAGGAGTGTGTTTGTCCTGCAGTGTATGTGTGTATAGAGTGCTCAGGAGCATGTTTGTCCTGTAGTATATGTGTGTATAGAGTGCTTAGGAGCGTGTCTGTCCTGCAGTATGTGTGTGTATATAGAGAGTGCTCAGGAGTGTGTCTGTCCTGCAGTATATGTGTGTATAGAGACTGCTCAGGAGTGTGTCTGTCATGCAGTATATGTGTGTATAGAGAGAGGCCAGGAGTGTGTCTGACCTGCAGTATATGTGTGTATAGAGAGTGCTCAGGAGTGTGTCTGTCCTGCAGTATATGTGTGTGTATAGAGAGTGCTCAGGAGTGTGTCTGTCTTGCAGTATATGTGTGTATAGAGAAGCCAGGAGTGTGTATGTCCTGCAGTATATGTGTGTATAGAGAGCCCAAGAGTGTCTGTCCTGCAGTATATGTGTGTAAAGAGAGTGCTCAGGAGTGTGTCTGTCCTGCAGTATGTGTTTGTATAGAGAGTGCTCAGGAGTGTGTCTGTCCTGCAGTATATGTGTGTTTAGAGAGTGCTCAGGAGTGTGTCTCTCCTGCAGTATATGTGTGTAAAGAGAGTGCTCAGGAGTGTGTCTGTCCTGCAGTATATGTGTGTATAGAGCGTGTTTAGGAGTGTCTGTCCTGCAGTATATGTGTGTATAGAGAGAGGCCAGGAGTGTGTCTGTTCTGCAGTATAGGTGTGTATAGAGAGAGGCCAGGAGTGTGTCTGTTCTGCAGTATATGTGTGTATAGAGAGAGGCCAGTAGTGTGTCTGTTCTGCAGTATATGTGTGTATAGAGAGAGGCCAGGAGTGAGTCTGTTCTGCAGTATATGTGTATATAGAGAGAGGCCAGGAGTGTGTCTGCCCTGCAGTATATGTGTGTATAGACTAGAGAAGCCAGGAGTGTGTTTGTCCTGCAGTATATGTGTGTATAGAGATTGCTCAGGAGTGTGTCTGTCCAGCAGTATATGTGTGTATAGAGAAGCCAAGAGTGTCTGTCCTGCAGTATATGTGTGTATAGAGAGTGCTCAGGAGTGTGTCTGTCCAGCAGTATATGTGTGTATAGAGAAGCCAAGAGTGTCTGTCCTGCAGTATATGTGTGTATAGAGAGTGCTCAGGAGTGTGTCTGTCCAGCAGTATATGTGTGTTTAGAGAGTGCTCAGGAGTTTCTGTCCTGCAGTATGTGTGTGTATATAGAGAGTGCTCAGGAGTGTGTTTGTCCTGCAGTGTATGTGTGTGTATAGAGAAGCCAGGAGCGTGTCTGTCCTGCAGTATATGTGTTTATATAGAGAAGCCAGAAGTGTGTCTGTCCTGCAGTATGTGTGTGTATAGAGAGTGCTCTGGAGTGTGTCTGTCCTGCAGTATGTGTGTGTATAGAGAGTGCTCAGGAGTGTGTCTGTCCTGCAGTATATGTGTGTATAGAGAGTGCTCAGGAGTGTGTCTGTCCTGCAGTATATGTGTGTATAGAGGGCTCAGGAGTGTGTCTGTCCTGCAGTATATGTATGTATAGAGAGTGCTCAGGAGTGTGTCTGTGCTGCAGTATATGTGTGTATAGAGAGTGCTCAGGAGTGTGTCTGTGCTGCAGTATATATGTGTATAGAGAGTGCTCAGGAGTGTGTCTGCCCTGCAGTATATGTGTGTATAGAGAGTGCTCAGGAGTGTGTCTGTGCTGCAGTATATATGTGTATAGAGAGTGCTCAGGAGTGTGTCTGCCCTGCAGTATATGTGTGTATAGAGAGTGCTAAGGAGTGTGTCTGTCCTGCAGTATATGTGTGTATAGAGAGTGCTAAGGAGTGTGTCTGTCCTGCAGTATATGTGTGTATAGAGAGTGCTCAGGAGTGTGTCTGTCCTGCAGTATATGTGTGTATAGAGAGTGCTCAGGAGCGTGTCTGTCCTGCAGTATATGTGTGTGTATAGAGAGTGCTCAGGAGTGTGTCTGTCCTGCAGTATATGTGTGTATAGAGAGTGCTCAAGAGTGTGTCTGTCCTGCAGTATATGTGTGTATAGAGAGTGCTCAGGAGTGTGTCTGTCCTGCAGTATATGTGTGTATAGAGAGTGCTCAGGAGTATGTCTGTCCTGCAGTATATGTGTGTATAGAGAGTGCTCAAGAGTGTGTCTGTCCTGCAGTATATGTGTGTATAGGGTGCTCAGGAGTGTGTCTGTCCTGCAGTATATGTGTGTATAGAGAGTGCTCAGGAGTGTGTCTGTCCTGCAGTATGTGTGTGTATAGAAAGTGCTCAGGAGTATGTCTGTCCTGCAGTATGTGTGTGTATATAGAGAGTGCTCAGGAGTGTGTCTGTCCTGCAGTATATGTGTGTATAGAGAGTGCCCAGGAGTGTGTCTTTCCTGAAGTATATGTGTGTATAGAGAGTGCTCAGGAGTATGTCTTTCCTGCAGTATATGTGTGTATAGAGAGTGCTCAGGAGTATGTCTGTCCTGCAGTATATGTGTGTATAGAGAGTGCCCAGGAGTGTGTCTGTCCTGCAGTATATGTGTGTATAGAGTGCTCAGGAGTATGTCTGTCCTGCAGTATATGTGTGTATAGAGAATGCTCAGGAGTGTGTCTGTCCTGCAGTATATGTGTGTATAGAGAGTGCTCAGGAGTGTCTGTCCTGCAGTATGTGTGTGTATATAGAGAGTGCTCAGGAGTGTGTCTGTCCTGCTGTATATGTGTGTATAGAGAAGCCAGGAGTGTGTCTGTCCTGCAGTATATGTGTGTATAGAGAGTGCTCAGGAGTGTGTCTGTCCTGCAGTATATGTGTGTGTATAGAGAAGCCAGGAGTGTGTCTGTCCTGCAGTATATGTGTGTATAGAGTGTTTAGGAGTGTGTTTGTCCTGCAGTATATGTGCGTATAGAGAGTGCTCAGGAGCGTGTTTGTCCTGCAGTATATGTGTGTATAGAGAGTGCTCAGGAGTGTGTCTGTCCTGCAGTATATGTGTATATAGAGAAGCCAGGAGTGTGTCTGTCCTGCAGTATATGTGTGTGTATAGAGAGTGCTCAGGAGTATGTCTGTCCTGCAGTATATGTGTGTGTATAGAGAGTGCTCAGGAGTGTGTCTGTCCTGCAGTATATGTGTGTATAGAGTGTTTAGGAGTGTGTTTGTCCTGCAGTATATGTGCGTATAGAGAGTGCTCAGGAGCGTGTTTGTCCTGCAGTATATGTGTGTATAGAGAGTGCTCAGGAGTGTGTCTGTCCTGCAGTATATGTGTATATAGAGAAGCCAGGAGTGTGTCTGTCCTGCAGTATATGTTTGTGTATAGAGAGTGCTCAGGAGTGTGTCTGTCCTGCAGTATATGTGCGTATAGAGAGTGCTCAGGAGTGTGTCTGTCCTGCAGTATATGTGCGTATAGAGAATGCTCAGGAGTGTGTCTGTCCTGCAGTATATGTGTGTATAGAGAGTGCTCAGGAGTGTGTCTGTCCTGCAGTATATGTGTGTATAGAGAGTGCTCAGGAGTGTGTCTGTCCTGCAGTATATGTGTGTAAAGAGAGTGCTCAGGAGTGTGTCTGTCCTGCAGTATATGTGTGTATAGAGAGTGCTCAGGAGTGTGTCTGTCCTGCAGTATATGTGTGTATAGAGAGTGCTCAGGAGTATGTCTGTCCTGCAGTATATGTGTGTATAGAGAGTGCTCAAGAGTGTGTCTGTCCTGCAGTATATGTGTGTATAGGGTGCTCAGGAGTGTGTCTGTCCTGCAGTATATGTGTGTATAGAGAGTGCTCAGGAGTGTGTCTGTCCTGCAGTATATGTGTGTATAGAGAGTGCTCAGGAGTGTGTCTGTCCTGCAGTATGTGTGTGTGTATAGAGAGTGCTCAGGAGTGTGTCTGTCCTGCAGTATATGTGTGTATAGAGAGTGCCCAGGAGTGTGTCTTTCCTGAAGTATATGTGTGTATAGAGAGTGCTCAGGAGTATCTCTTTCCTGCAGTATATGTGTGTATAGAGAGTGCTCAGGAGTATGTCTGTCCTGCAGTATATGTGTGTATAGAGAGTGCCCAGGAGTGTGTCTGTCCTGCAGTATATGTGTGTATAGAGTGCTCAGGAGTATGTCTGTCCTGCAGTATATGTGTGTATAGAGAATGCTCAGGAGTGTGTCTGTCCTGCAGTATATGTGTGTATAGAGAGTGCTCAGGAGTGTCTGTCCTGCAGTATGTGTGTGTATATAGAGAGTGCTCAGGAGTGTGTCTGTCCTGCTGTATATGTGTGTATAGAGAGTGCTCAGGAGTGTGTCTGTCCTGCAGTATATGTGTGTGTATAGAGAAGCCAGGAGTGTGTCTGTCCTGCAGTATATGTGTGTATAGAGAGTGCTCAGGAGTGTGTCTGTCCTGCAGTATATGTGTGTATAGAGAGTGCTCAGGAGTGTGTCTGTCCTGCAGTATATGTGTGTGTATAGAGAAGCCAGGAGTGTGTCTGTCCTGCAGTATATGTGTGTATAGAGAAGCCAGGAGTGTGTCTGTCCTGCAGTATATGTGTGTATAGAGAGTGCTCAGGAGTGTGTCTGTCCTGCAGTATATGTGTGTGTATAGAGAAGCCAGGAGTGTGTCTGTCCTGCAGTATATGTGTGTATAGAGTGTTTAGGAGTGTGTTTGTCCTGCAGTATATGTGCGTATAGAGAGTGCTCAGGAGCGTGTTTGTCCTGCAGTATATGTGTGTATAGAGAGTGCTCAGGAGTGTGTCTGTCCTGCAGTATATGTGTATATAGAGAAGCCAGGAGTGTGTCTGTCCTGCAGTATATGTGTGTGTATAGAGAGTGCTCAGGAGTGTGTCTGTCCTGCAGTATATGTGTGTGTATAGAGAAGCCAGGAGTGTGTCTGTCCTGCAGTATATGTTTGTGTATAGAGAGTGCTCAGGAGTGTGTCTGTCCTACAGTATATGTGTGTATAGAGTGTTTAGGAGTGTGTTTGTCCTGCAGTATATGTGCGTATAGAGAGTGCTCAGGAGTGTGTCTGTCCTGCAGTATATGTGCGTTTAGAGAGTGCTCAGGAGTGTGTCTGTCCTGCAGTATATGTGTGTATAGAGAGTGCTCAGGAGTGTGTCTGTCCTGCAGTATATGTGTGTATAGAGAGTGCTCAGGAGTGTGTGTGTATAGAGAGTGCTCAGGAGTGTGTCTGTCCTGCAGTATATGTGTGTATAGAGAGTGCTCAGGAGTGTGTCTGTCCTGCAGTATATGTGTATATAGAGAAGCCAGGAGTGTGTCTGTCCTGCAATATATGTGTGTATAGAGAGTGCTCAGGAGTGTGTCTGTCCTGCAGTATATGTGTATATAGAGAAGCCAGGAGTTTGTTCTGCAGTATATGTGTATGTATAGAGAGTGCTCAGGAGTGTGTCTGTCCTGCAGTATATGTGTGTGTATAGAGAGTGCTCAGGAGTGTGTCTGTCCTGCAGTATATGTGTGTGTATAGAGAAGCCAGGACTGTGTCTGTCCTGCAGTATATGTGTGTATAGATAGTGCTCAGGACTGTGTCTGTCCTGCAGTATATGTGTGTATAGAGAGTGCTCAGGAGTGTGTCTGTCCTGCAGTATATGTGTGTATAGAGTGTTTAGGAGTGTGTTTGTCCTGCAGTATATGTGCGTATAGAGAGTGCTCAGGACTGTGTCTGTCCTGCAGTATATGTGCGTATAGAGAGTGCTCAGGAGTGTGTCTGTCCTGCAGTATATGTGTGTATAGAGAGTGCTCAGGAGTGTGTCTGTCCTGCAGTATATGTGTGTATAGAGAGTGCTCAGGAGTGTGTCTGTCCTGCAGTATATGTGTGTATAGAGAGGACAGGAGTGTGTCTGTCCTGCAGTATATGTGTGTATATAGAGAAGCCAGAAGTGTGTCTGTCCTGCAGTATATGTGTGTATAGAGAAGCCAGGAGTGTGTCTGTCCTGCAGTATATGTCTGTATAGAGAGTGCTCTGGAGTGTGTCTGTCCTGCAGTATATATGTGTATAGAGAGTGCTCAGGAGTGTCTGTGCTGCAGTATATGTGTGTATAGAAAGTGCTCAGGAGTGTGTCTGTCCTGCAGTATATGTGTGTATAGAGGGCTCAGGAGTGTGTCTGTCCTGCAGTATATGTATGTATAGAGAGTGCTCAGGAGTGTGTCTGTGCTGCAGTATATGTGTGTGTATAGAGAGTGCTCAGGAGTGTGTCTGTGCTGCAGTATATATGTGTATAGAGAGTGCTCAGGAGTGTGTCTGCCCTGGAGTATATGTGTGTATAGAGAGTGCTCAGGAGTGTGTCTGTCCTGCAGTATGTGTGTATATAGAGAGTGCTCAGGAGTGTGTTTGTCCTGCAGTGTATGTGTGTATAGAGAGTGCTCAGGAGCATGTTTGTCCTGTAGTATATGTGTGTATAGAGTGCTTAGGAGCGTGTCTGTCCTGCAGTATATGTGTGTATAGAGAGTGCTCAGGAGTGTGTCTGTCCTGCAGTATATGTGTGTATAGAGACTGCTCAGGAGTGTGTCTGTCATGCAGTATATGTGTGTATAGAGAGAGGCCAGGAGTGTGTCTGACCTGCAGTATATGTGTGTATAGAGAGTGCTCAGGAGTGTGTCTGTCCTGCAGTATATGTGTGTGTATAGAGAGTGCTCAGGAGTGTGTATGTCCTGCAGTATATGTGTGTACAGAGAGCCCAAGATTGTCTGTCCTGCAGTATATGTGTGTAAAGAGAGTGCTCAGGAGTGTGTCTGTCCTGCAGTATGTGTGTGTATAGAGAGTGCTCAGGAGTGTGTCTGTCCTGCAGTATATGTGTGTTTAGAGAGTGCTCAGGAGTGTGTCTGTCCTGCAGTATATGTGTGTAAAGAGAGTGCTCAGGAGTGTGTCAGTCCTGCAGTATATGTGTGTATAGAGAGAGGCCAGTAGTGTGTCTGTTCTGCAGTATATGTGTGTATAGAGAGAGGCCAGTAGTGTGTCTGTTCTGCAGTATATGTGTGTATAGAGAGAGGCCAGGAGTGTGTCTGCCCTGCAGTATATGTGTGTATAGACTAGAGAAGCCAGGGGTGTGTTTGTCCTGTAGTATATGTGTGTATAGAGATTGCTCAGGAGTGTGTCTGTCCAGCAGTATATGTGTGTATAGAGAACCCAAGAGTGTCTGTCCTGCAGTATATGTGTGTATAGAGAGTGCTCAGGAGTGTATCTGTGCTGCAGTATATGTGTGTTTAGAGAGTGCTCAGGAGCGTGTCTGTCCTGCAGTATATTTGTGTGTATAGAGAGTGCTCAAGAGTGTGTCTGTCCTGCAGTATATGTGTGTATAGAGTGCTCAGGAGTGTGTCTGTCCTTCAGTATATGTGTGTATAGAGAGTGCTCAGGAGTGTGTCTGTCCTGCAGTATATGTGTGTATAGAGAGTGCTCAGGAGTGTGTCTGTCCTGCAGTATGTGTGTGTATATAGAGAGTGCTCAGGAGTGTGTCTGTCCTGCAGTGTATGTGTGTATAGAGAGTGCCCAGGAGTGTGTCTTTCCTGAAGTATATGTGTGTATAGAGAGTGCCCAGGAGTGTCTGTCCTGCAGTATGTGTGTGTGTATATAGAGAGTGCTCAGGAGTGTCTGTCCTGCTGTATATGTGTGTATAGAGAAGCCAGGAGTGTGTCTGTCCTGCAGTATATGTGTGTATAGAGAGTGCTCAGGAGTGTGTTTGTCCTGCAGTATATGTGTGTGTATAGAGAAGCCAGGAGTGTGTCTGTCCTGCAGTATGTGTGTGTATAGAGTGTTTAGGAGTGTGTTTGTCCTGCAGTATATGTGCGTATAGAGAGTGCTCAGGAGCGTGTTTGTCCTGCAGTATATGTGTGTATAGAGAGTGCTCAGGAGTGTGTCTGTCCTGCAGTATATGTGTATATAGAGAAGCCAGGAGTGTGTCTGTCCTGCAGTATATGTGTGTGTATAGAGAGTGCTCAGGAGTATGTCTGTCCTGCAGTATATGTGTGTGTATAGAGAGTGCTCAGGAGTGTGTCTGTCCTGCAGTATATGTGTGTGTATAGAGAAGCCAGGAGTGTGTCCTGCAGTGTATGTTTGTGTATAGAGAGTGCTCAGGAGTGTGTTTGTCCTGCAGTATATGTGCGTATAGAGAGTGCTCAGGAGTGTGTCTGTCCTGCAGTATATGTGCGTATAGAGAGTGCTCAGGAGTGTGTCTGTCCTGCAGTATATGTGTGTATAGAGAGTGCTCAGGAGTGTGTCTGTCCTGCAGTATATGTGTGTATAGAGAGTGCTCAGGAGTGTGTCTGTCCTGCAGTATATGTGTGTATAGAGAGTGCTCAGGAGTGTGTCTGTCCTGCAGTATATGTGTGTATAGAGAGTGCTCAGGAGTGTGTCTGTCCTGCAGTATATGTGTGTATAGAGAGTGCTCAGGAGTGTGTCTGTCCTGCAGTATATGTGTATATAGAGAAGCCAGGAGTGTGTCTGTCCTGCAGTATATGTGTGTATAGAGAGTGCTCAGGAGTGTGTCTGTCCTGCAGTATATGTGTATATAGAGAAGCCAGGAGTTTGTCTGTCCTGCAGTATATGTGTGTGTATAGAGAGTGCTCAGGAGTGTGTCTGTCCTGCAGTATATGTGTGTGTATAGAGAGTGCTCAGGAGTGTGTCTGTCCTGCAGTATATGTGTGTGTATAGAGAAGCCAGGAGTGTATCTGTCCTGCAGTATATGTATGTATAGAGAGTTCTCAGGAGTGTGTCTGTCCTGCAGTATATGTGTGTGTATAGAGAGTGCTCAGGAGTGTGTCTGTCCTGCAGTATATGTGTGTGTATAGAGAAGCCAGGAGTGTATCTGTCCTGCAGTATATGTGTGTATAGAGAAGCCAGGAGTGTATCTGTCCTGCAGTATATGTGTGTATAGAGAGTGCTCAGGAGCGTGTCTGTCCTGCAGTATATGTGTTTATAGAGTGTTTAGGAGTGTGTTTGTCCTGCAGTATATGTGCGTATAGAGAGTGCTCAGGAGTGTGTCTGTCCTGCAGTATATGTGCGTATAGAGAGTGCTCAGGAGTGTGTCTGTCCTGCAGTATATGTGTGTATAGAGAGTGCTCAGGAGTGTGTCTGTCCTGCAGTATATGTGTGTATAGAGAGGACAGGAGTGTGTCTGTCCTGCAGTATATGTCTGTATAGAGAGTGCTCTGGAGTGTGTCTGTCCTGCAGTATATGTGCGTATAGAGAGTGCTCAGGAGTGTGTCTGTCCTGCAGTATATGTGTGTATATAGAGAAGCCAGAAGTGTGTCTGTCCTGCAGTACATGTGTGTATAGAGAAGCCAGGAGTGTGTCTGTCCTGCAGTATATGTGTGTATAGAGAGTGCTCTGGAGTGTGTCTGTCCTGCAGTATATATGTGTATAGAGAGTGCTCAGGAGTGTGTCTGTGCTGCAGTATATGTGTGTATAGAGAAGCCAGGAGTGTGTCTGTCCTGCAGTATATGTGTGTATAGAAAGTGCTCAGGAGTGTGTCTGTCCTGCAGTATATGTGTGTATAGAGGGCTCAGGAGTGTGTCTGTCCTGCAGTATATGTATGTATAGAGAGTGCTCAGGAGTGTGTGTGTGCTGCACTATATGTGTGTATAGAGAGTGCTCAGGAGTGTGTCTGTGCTGCAGTATATATGTGTATAGAGAGTGCTCAGGAGTGTGTTGCCCTGCAGTATATGTGTGTATAGAGAGTGCTCAGGAGTGTGTCTGTCCTGCAGTATATGTGTGTATAGAGAGTGCTCAGGAGTGTGTTTGTCCTGCAGTGTATGTGTGTATAGAGAGTGCTCAGGAGCATGTTTGTCCTGTAGTATATGTGTGTATAGAGTGCTTAGGAGCGTGTCTGTCCTGCAGTATATGTGTGTATAGAGAGTGCTCAGGAGTGTGTCTGTCCTGCAGTATATGTGTGTATAGAGACTGCTCAGGAGTGTGTCTGTCCTGCAGTATATGTGTGTATAGAGAAGCCAGGAGTGTGTATGTCCTGCAGTATATGTGTGTATAGAGAGCCCAAGAGTGTCTGTCCTGCAGTATATGTGTGTAAAGAGAGTGCTCAGGAGTGTGTCTGTCCTGCAGTATGTGTGTGTATAGAGAGTGCTCAGGAGTGTGTCTGTCCTGCAGTATATGTGTGTAAAGAGAGTGCTCAGGAGTGTGTCTGTCCTGCAGTATATGTGTGTATAGAGCGTGTTTAGGAGTGTCTGTCCTGCAGTATATGTGTGTATAGAGAGAGGCCAGGAGTGTGTCTGTTCTGCAGTATATGTGTGTATAGAGAGAGGCCAGTAGTGTGTCTGTTCTGCAGTATATGTGTGTATAGAGAGAGGCCAGGAGTGTGTCTGTTCTGCAGTATATGTGTATATAGAGAGAGGTCAGGAGTGTGTCTGTCCTGCAGTATGTGTTTGTATATAGAGAGTGCTCAGGAGTGTGTTTGTCCTGCAGTGTATGTGTGTATAGAGAGTGCTCAGGAGTGTGTCTGTCCTGCAGTATATGTGTGTATAGAGAGTGCTCAGGAGCGTTTCTGTCCTGCAGTATATGTGTGTGTATAGAGAGTGCTCAAGAGTGTGTCTGTCCTGCAGTATATGTGTGTATAGAGTGCTCAGGAGTGTGTCTGTCCTGCAGTATATGTGTGTATAGAGAGTGCTCAGGAGTGTGTCTGTCCTGCAGTATATGTGTGTATAGAGAGTGCTCAGGAGTGTGTCTGTCCTGCAGTATATGTGTGTATAGAGAGTGCTCAGGAGTGTGTCTGTCCTGCAGTATATGTGTGTATAGAGGGCTCAGGAGTGTGTCTCTCCTGCAGTATATGTGTGTATAGAGACTGCTCAGGAGTGTGTCTGTCATGCAGTATATGTGTGTGTATAGAGAGTGCTTAGGAGTGTGTCTGTCTTGCAGTATATGTGTGTATAGAGAAGCCAGGAGTGTGTATGTCCTGCAGTATATGTGTGTACAGAGAGCCCAAGAGTGTCTGTCCTGCAGTATATGTGTGTAAAGAGAGTGCTCAGGAGTGTGTCTGTCCTGCAGTATGTGTGTGTATAGAGAGTGCTCAGGAGTGTGTCTGTCCTGCAGTATATGTGTGTAAAGAGAGTGCTCAGGAATGTGTCTCTCCTGCAGTATATGTGTGTAAAGAGAGTGCTCAGGAGTGTGTCAGTCCTGCAGTATATGTGTGTATAGAGCGTGTTTAGGAGTGTCTGTCCTGCAGTATATGTGTGTATAGAGAGAGGCCAGGAGTGTGTCTGTTCTGCAGTATATGTGTGTATAGAGATAGGCCAGTAGTGTGTCTGTTCTGCAGTATATGTGTGTATAGAGAGAGGCCAGGAGTGTGTCTGTTCTGCAGTATATGTGTATATAGAGAGAGGCCAGGAGTGTGTCTGTCCTGCAGTATGTGTGTGTATATAGAGAGTGCTCAGGAGTGTGTTTGTCCTGCAGTGTATGTGTGTATAGAGAGTGCTCAGGAGTGTGTCTGTCCTGCAGTATATGTGTGTGTATAGAGAGTGCTCAGGAGTGTGTCTGTCCTGCAGTATATGTGTGTGTATAGAGAGTGCTCAGGAGTGTGTCTGTCCTGCAGTATATGTGTGTATAGAGTGCTCAGGAGTGTGTCTGTCCTGCAGTATATGTGTGTATAGAGAGTGCTCAGGAGTGTGTCTGTCCTGCAGTATATGTGTGTATAGAGAGTGCTCAGGAGTGTGTCTGTCATGCAGTATATGTGTGTATAGAGAGTGCTCAGGAGTGTGTCTGTCCTGCAGTATGTGTGTGTATATAGAGAGTGCTCAGGAGTGTGTCTGTCCTGCAGTATATGTGTGTATAGAGAGTACCCAGGAGTGTGTCTTTCCTGAAGTATATGTGTGTATAGAGAGTGCTCAGGAGTATGTCTTTCCTTAAGTATATGTGTGTATAGAGAGTGCCCAGGAGTGTGTCTGTCCTGCAGTATATGTGTGTATAGAGTGCTCAGGAGTATGTCTGTCCTGCAGTATATGTGTGTATAGAGAATGCTCAGGAGTGTGTCTGTCCTGCAGTATATGTGTGTGTATAGAGAGTGCTCAGGAGTGTGTCTGTCCTGCAGTATATGTGTGTGTATAGAGAGTGCTCAAGAGTGTGTCTGTCCTGCAGTATATGTGTGTATAGAGTGCTCAGGAGTGTGTCTGTCCTGCAGTATATGTGTATATAGAGAGTGCTCAGGAGTGTGTCTGTCCTGCAGTATATGTGTGTATAGAGTGTTTAGGAGTGTGTTTGTCCTGCAGTATATGTGCGTATAGAGAGTGCTCAGGAGTGTGTCTGTCCTGCAGTATATGTGTGTATAGAGAGTGCTCAGGAGTGTGTCTGTGCTGCAGTATATGTGTGTGTGTATAGAGAAGCCAGGAGTGTGTCTGTGCTGCAGTATATATGTGTATAGAGAGTGCTCAGGAGTGTGTCTGCCCTGCAGTATATGTGTGTATAGAGAGTGCTCAGGAGTGTGTCTGTCCTGCAGTATATGTGTGTATAGAGAGTGCTCAGGAGTGTGTTTGTCCTGCAGTGGATGTGTGTATAGAGAGTGCTCAGGAGCATGTTTGTCCTGTAGTATATGTGTGTATAGAGTGCTTAGGAGCGTGTCTGTCCTGCAGTATATGTGTGTATAGAGAGTGCTCAGGAGTGTGTCTGTCCTGCAGTATATGTGTGTATAGAGAATGCTCAGGAGTGTGTCTGTCCTGCAGTATATGTGTGTGTATAGAGAGTGCTCAGGAGTGTGTCTGTCCTGCAGTATATGTGTGTGTATAGAGAGTGCTCAAGAGTGTGTCTGTCCTGCAGTATATGTGTGTATAGAGTGCTCAGGAGTGTGTCTGTCCTGCAGTATATGTGTATATAGAGAGTGCTCAGGAGTGTGTCTGTCCTGCAGTATATGTGTGTATAGAGTGTTTAGGAGTGTGTTTGTCCTGCAGTATATGTGTGTATAGAGAGTGCTCAGGAGTATGTCTGTCCTGCAGTAAATGTGTGTATAGAGAATGCTCAGGAGTGTGTCTCCTGCAGTATATGTGTGTGTATAGAGAGTGCTCAGGAGTGTGTCTGTCCTGCAGTATATGTGTGTGTATAGAGAGTGCTCAAGAGTGTGTCTGTCCTGCAGTATATGTGTGTATAGAGTGCTCAGGAGTGTGTCTGTCCTGCAGTATATGTGTGTATAGAGAGTGCTCAGGAGTGTGTCTGTGCTGCAGTATATGTGTGTGTATAGAGAAGCCAGGAGTGTGTCTGTGCTGCAGTATATATGTGTATAGAGAGTGCTCAGGAGTGTGTCTGCCCTGCAGTATATGTGTGTATAGAGAGTGCTCAGGAGTGTGTCTGTCCTGCAGTATATGTGTGTATAGAGAGTGCTCAGGAGTGTGTTTGTCCTGCAGTGTATGTGTGTATAGAGAGTGCTCAGGAGCATGTTTGTCCTGTAGTATATGTGTGTATAGAGTGCTTAGGAGCGTGTCTGTCCTGCAGTATATGTGTGTATAGAGAGTGCTCAGGAGTGTGTCTGTCCTGCAGTATATGGGTGTATAGAGACTGCTCAGGAGTGTGTCTGTCATGCAGTATATATGTGTGTATAGAGAGTGCTCAGGAGTGTGTCTGTCCTGCAGTATATGTGTGTATAGAGAAGCCAGGAGTGTGTATGTCCTGCAGTATATGTGTGTATAGAGAGCCCAAGAGTGTCTGTCCTGCAGTATATGTGTGTAAAGAGAGTGTTCAGGAGTGTGTCTGTCCTGCAGTATGTGTGTGTATAGAGAGTGCTCAGGAGTGTGTCTGTCCTGCAGTATATGTGTGTAAAGAGAGTGCTCAGGAGTGTGTCTGTCCTGCAGTATATGTGTGTATAGAGCGTGTTTAGGAGTGTCTGTCCTGCAGTATATGTGTGTATAGAGAGAGGCCAGGAGTGTGTCTGTTCTGCAGTATATGTGTGTATAGAGAGAGGCCAGTAGTGTGTCTGTTCTGCAGTATATGTGTGTATAGAGAGAGGCCAGGAGTGTGTCTGTTCTGCAGTATATGTGTATATAGAGAGAGGTCAGGAGTGTGTCTGTCCTGCAGTATGTGTTTGTATATAGAGAGTGCTCAGGAGTGTGTTTGTCCTGCAGTGTATGTGTGTATAGAGAGTGCTCAGGAGTGTGTCTGTCCTGCAGTATATGTGTGTATAGAGAGTGCTCAGGAGCGTTTCTGTCCTGCAGTATATGTGTGTGTTTAGAGAGTGCTCAGGAGTGTGTCTGTCCTGCAGTATATGTGTGTGTATAGAGAGTGCTCAAGAGTGTGTCTGTCCTGCAGTATATGTGTGTATAGAGTGCTCAGGAGTGTGTCTGTCCTGCAGTATATGTGTGTATAGAGAGTGCTCAGGAGTGTGTCTGTCCTGCAGTATATGTGTGTGTATAGAGAGTGCTCAAGAGTGTGTCTGTCCTGCAGTATATGTGTGTATAGAGTGCTCAGGAGTGTGTCTGTCCTGCAGTATATGTGTGTATAGAGAGAGGCCAAGAGTGTGTCTGTCCTGCAGTATATGTGTGTATAGAGAGTGCCCAGGAGTGTGTCTGTCCTGCAGTATTTGTGTGTATAGAGTGCTCAGGAGTATGTCTGTCCTGCAGTATATGTGTGTATAGAGAATGCTCAGGAGTGTGTCTGTCCTGCAGTATATGTGTGTATAGAGAGTGCTCAGGAGTGTCTGTCCTGTAGTATGTGTGTGTATATAGAGAGCGCTCAGGAGTGTGTCTGTCCTGCAGTATATGTGTGTGTATAGAGAGTGCTCAGGAGTGTGTCTGTCCTGCAGTATATGTGTGTGTATAGAGAAGCCAGGAGTGTGTCTGTCCTGCAGTATATGTGTGTGTATAGAGAGTGCTCAGGAGTGTGTCTGTCCTGCAGTATATCTGTGTATAGAGTGTTTAGGAGTGTGTTTGTCCTGCAGTATATGTGCGTATAGAGAGTGCTCAGGAGTGTGTCTGTCCTGCAGTATATGTGTGTATACAGTGCTCAGGAGCGTGTCTGTCCTGCAGTATATGTGTGTGTATAGAGAGTGCCCAGGAGTATGTCTTTCCTGAAGTATATGTGTGTATAGAGAGTGCCCAGGAGTATGTCTTTCCTGAAGTATATGTGTGTATAGAGAGTGCCCAGGAGTGTGTCTGTCCTGCAGTATATGTGTGTATAGAGTGCTCAGGAGTATGTCTGTCCTGCAGTATATGTGTGTATAGAGAATGCTCAGGAGTGTGTCTGTCCTGCAGTATATGTGTGTATAGAGAATGCTCAGGAGTGTGTCTGTCCTGCAGTATATGTGTGTATAGAGAGTGCTCAGGAGTGTCTGTCCTGTAGTATGTGTGTGTATATAGAGAGTGCTCAGGAGTGTGTCTGTCCTGCAGTATATGTGTGTGTATAGAGAGTGCTCAGGAGTGTGTCTGTCCTGCAGTATATGTGTGTGTATAGAGAGTTCTCAGGAGTGTGTCTGTCCTGCAGTATATGTGTGTGTATAGAGAAGCCAGGAGTGTGTCTGTCCTGCAGTATATGTGTGTGTATAGAGAGTGCTCAGGACTGTGTCTGTCCTGCAGTATATGTGTGTATAGAGTGTTCAAGAGTGTGTCTGTCCTGCAGTATATGTGTGTATAGGGAAGCCAGGAGTGTGTCTGTCCTGCAGTATATGTGTATATAGAGAGAGGACAGGAGTGTGTCTGTCCTGCAGTATATGTGTGTATAGAGAGAGGACAGGAGTGTGTCTGTCCTGCAGTATATGTGTGTATAGAGAGAGGACAGGAGCGTGTCTGTCCTGCAGTATATGTGTGTATAGAGAGGACAGGAGTGTGTCTGTCCTGCAGTATATGTGTGTGTATAGAGAGTGCTCAGGAGTGTGTCTGTCCTGCAGTATATATGTGTATAGAGAGAGGCCAGGAGTGTGTCCTGCAGTATATGTGTGTATAGAGTGTGCTCAGGAGTGTGTCTGTCCTGCAATATATGTGTGTATAGAGTGTGCTCAGGAGTGTGTCTGTCCTGCAGTATACGTGTGTATAGAGAGAGGCCAGGAGTGTGTCTGTTCTGCAGTATATGTGTGTATAGAGAGAGGCCAGGAGTGTGTCTGTTCTGCAGTATATGTGTATATAGAGAGAGGTCAGGAGTGTGTCTGTCCTGCAGTATGTGTTTGTATATAGAGAGTGCTCAGGAGTGTGTTTGTCCTGCAGTGTATGTGTGTATAGAGAGTGCTCAGGAGTGTGTCTGTCCTGCAGTATATGTGTGTATAGAGAGTGCTCAGGAGCGTTTCTGTCCTGCAGTATATGTGTGTGTTTAGAGAGTGCTCAGGAGTGTGTCTGTCCTGCAGTATATGTGTGTGTATAGAGAGTGCTCAAGAGTGTGTCTGTCCTGCAGTATATGTGTGTATAGAGTGCTCAAGAGTGTGTCTGTCCTGCAGTATATGTGTGTATAGAGAGTGCTCAGGAGTGTGTCTGTCCTGCAGTATATGTGTGTATAGAGAGTGCTCAGGAGTGTGTCTGTCCTGCAGTATATGTGTGTATAGAGAGTGCCCAGGAGTGTGTCTTTCCTGCAGTATGTGTGTGTATAGAGAGTGCCCAGGAGTATGTCTGTCCTGCAGTATTTGTGTGTATAGAGTGCTCAGGAGTATGTCTGTCCTGCAGTATATGTGTGTATAGAGAATGCTCAGGAGTGTGTCTGTCCTGCAGTATATGTGTGTATAGAGAGTGCTCAGGAGTGTCTGTCCTGTAGTATGTGTGTGTATATAGAGAGCGCTCAGGAGTGTGTCTGTCCTGCAGTATATGTGTGTGTATAGAGAGTGCTCAGGAGTGTGTCTGTCCTGCAGTATATGTGTGTGTATAGAGAAGCCAGGAGTGTGTCTGTCCTGCAGTATATGTGTGTGTATAGAGAGTGCTCAGGAGTGTGTCTGTCCTGCAGTATATGTGTGTATAGAGTGTTTAGGAGTGTGTTTGTCCTGCAGTATATGTGTGTGTATAGAGAGTGCTCAGGAGTGTGTCTGTCCTGCAGTATATGTGTGTGTATAGAGAGTGCTCAGGAGTGTGTCTGTCCTGCAGTATATGTGTGTGTATAGAGAGTTCTCAGGAGTGTGTCTGTCCTGCAGTATATGTGTGTGTATAGAGAAGCCAGGAGTGTGTCTGTCCTGCAGTATATGTGTGTGTATAGAGAGTGCTCAGGACTGTGTCTGTCCTGCAGTATATGTGTGTATAGAGTGTTCAAGAGTGTGTCTGTCCTGCAGTATATGTGTGTATAGGGAAGCCAGGAGTGTGTCTGTCCTGCAGTATATGTGTGTATAGAGAGAGGACAGGAGTGTGTCTGTCCTGCAGTATATGTGTGTATAGAGAGTGGACAGGAGTGTGTCTGTCCTGCAGTATATGTGTGTATAGAGAGAGGACAGGAGTGTGTCTGTCCTGCAGTATATGTGTGTATAGAGAGAGGACAGGAGCGTGTCTGTCCTGCAGTATATGTGTGTATAGAGAGAGGACAGGAGCGTGTCTGTCCTGCAGTATATGTGTGTATAGAGAGAGGCCAGGAGTGTGTCTGTCCTGCAGTATATGTGTGTATAGAGTGTGCTCAGGAGTGTGTCTGTCCTGCAATATATGTGTGTATAGAGTGTGCTCAGGAGTGTGTCTGTCCTGCAATATATGTGTGTATAGAGTGTGCTCAGGAGTGTGTCTGTCCTGCAGTATATGTGTGTATAGAGAGAGGCCAGGAGTGTGTCTGTCCTGCAGTATATGTGTGTATAGAGAGAGGCCAGGAGTGTGTCTGTTCTGCAGTATATGTGTGTATAGAGTGTGCTCAGGAGCGTGTCTGTCCTGCATTATATGTCTGTATAAATATTGCTTGTATTTTGTATTTGTTGTCTCTTGTACTTAAGCTTATTATGTCATTTACAGTTTATGATCAGTAAAGCATTTTTTTGCGAGAGACAGAACGGGGCTCCCCTCATGTGTCATGCAGATTTATTTAAGTCTTGTATAATACACAGGTCTCATGTATTATGTATTGTACGGATTATGATGTTGCTTTACAAATAATTGTCAACAATAATGCGTTGCAGGGAATTTTCTACACAACAATTATAATAAATAATTAAAAGATGAGCAGCACACAGCAGGTGTTGAAGAGTCGACAGTGAAACATCACGTGTATGAGCAAAGAGAAGGGGAGATTGATGAAGAGCGGAGGGGTGGGGGGGGGTCACCTGCGGCCGACTGCTGACGACATCCCTGGTGGTGGCTGCCAGATATTTATCAGCTGAGAAGTAAACGACAGCTGCAGAGACTGGTCCAGCTGTAGTTGTGCTCTTCACATCCCTGCTCTGGAAGCCATAGAGCACCCAGAATATTCATAAACCCCCCACGAACGCCGCAGAGGTCCCTGGGCCCCCCCACATCACCAGGGAATGATGGTCTCTGCCACTTGTATCCTGCTGGCTGCTGTCTGCCTACAAGGTAAAAAGCTGCTCTATATTTAATGCACCCCCTCCCCTTGTTCATCTTAGCTGAGGGTCCTCTCTCATCTGGGACCCCCACATCCTGCTGAGCTCATGTCTATCTGCAGATTTGTTAGGAATTCCCTGAGCTGCTGCTGATTGCGTCAGAGCTGGTAAAGAGAACTTATTATTCTATGCTGGTTAACTTTGTCTCTGCTACCCAGCACTGAGACACTCACTTACCCCCAGCACTGAGACACTCACTTACCCCCAGCACTGAGACACTCACTTACCCCCAGCACTGAGACACTCACTTACCCCCAGCACTGAGACACTCACTTACCCCCAGCACTGAGACACTCACTTACCCCCAGCACTGAGACACTCACTTACCCCCAGCACTGAGACACTCACTTACCCCCAGCACTGAGACACTCACTTACCCCCAGCACTGAGACACTCACTTACCCCCAGCACTGAGACACTCACTTACCCCCAGCACTGAGACACTCACTCACCCCCAGCACTGAGACACTCACCCCCAGCCCTGTACTCAGACTCGCATTCTGACACTCTCGCCCCCAGCACGCTGACACTCTCGCCCCCAGCACGCTGACACTCTCGCCCCCAGCACGCTGACACTCTCGCCCCCAGCACGCTGACACTCTCGCCCCCAGCACGCTGACACTCTCGCCCCCAGCACGCTGACACTCTCGCCCCCAGCACGCTGACACTCTCGCCCCCAGCACATCGGACACGCTCACCCCCAGCACGCTGACACGCTCACCCTCTGCACTCTGACATGCTCACCCCCAGCACTCTGACATGCTCACCCCCAGCACTCTGAAACCTGCCTTTCTCCCTTGCCCTAGCTAGCTTTCTCCTCCCTCTCTCAATCTGTCTCACTTTGACTGTCAATGCTCTCCTTTGCCTCATCTGTCTCTCATCTCTCTTGCTCCCTCTGTCTCTCATCTCTCTTGCTCCCTCTGTCTCTCCTCTCTCTTGCTCCCTCTGTCTCTCCTCTCTCTTGCTCCCTCTGTCTCTCCTCTCTCTTGCTCCCTCTGTCTCTCCTCTCTCTTGCTCCCTCTGTCTCTCCTCTCTCTTGCTCCCTCTGTCTCTCCTCTCTCTTGCTCCCTCTGTCTCTCCTCTCTCTTGCTCCCTCTGTCTCTCATCTCGCTTGCTCCCTCTGTCTCTCATCTCGCTTGCTCCCTCTGTCTTGCTCCCTCTGTCTCTCATCTCACTTGCTCCCTCTGTCTCTCATCTCTCTTGCTCCCTCTGTCTCTCATCTCGCTTGCTCCCTCTGTCTTGCTCCCTCTGTCTCTCATCTCACTTGCTCCCTCTGTCTCTCATCTCACTTGCTCCCTCTGTCTCTCATCTCTCTTGCTCCCTCTGTCTCATCTCTCTTGCTCCCTCTGTCTCATCTCTCTTGCTCCCTCTGTCTCTCCTCTCTCTTGCTCCCTCTGTCTCTCCTCTCTCTTGCTCCCTCTGTCTCTCCTCTCTCTTGCTCCCTCTGTCTCTCATCTCGCTTGCTCCCTCTGTCTTGCCCTCTGTCTCTCATCTCTCTTGCTCCCTCTGTCTCTCATCTTGCTTGCTCCCTCTGTCTTGCTCCCTCTGTCTCTCATCTCACTTGCTCCCTCTGTCTCATCTCTCTTGCTGCCTCTGTCTCTCCTCTCTCTTGCTCCCTCTGTCTCTCCTCTCTCTTGCTCCCTCTGTCTCTCCTCTCTCTTGCTCCCTCTGTCTCTCATCTCTCTTGCTCCCTCTGTCTCTCCTCTCTCTTGCTCCCTCTGTCTCTCCTCTCTCTTGCTCCCTCTGTCTCTCCTCTCTCTTGCTCCCTCTGTCTCTCATCTCGCTTGCTCCCTCTGTCTCTCATCTCGCTTGCTCCCTCTGTCTCTCATCTCGCTTGCTCCCTCTGTCTCTCATCTTGCTTGCTCCCTCTGTCTCTCATCTCGCTTGCTCCCTCTGTCTCTCATCTGTCTTGCTCCCTCTGTATCTCATCTCGCTTGCTCCCTCTGTCTCTCATCTCTCCTGCTCCCTCTGTCTCTCATCTGTCTTGCTCCCTCTGTCTTGCTCCCTCTGTCCCTCATCTCTCCTGCTCCCTCTGTCTCTCATCTCTCCTGCTCCCTCTGTCTCTCATCTCTCTTGCTCCCTCTGTCTCTCATCTCTCTTGCTCCCTCTGTCTCTCATCTCTCTTGCTCCCTCTGTCTCTCATCTCTCTTGCTCCCTCTGTCTCTCATCTCTCTTGCTCCCTCTGTCTCTCATCTCTCTTGCTCCCTCTGTCTCTCATCTCTCTTGCTCCCTCTGTCTCTCATCTCTCTTGCTCCCTCTGTCTCTCATCTCTCTTGCTCCCTCTGTCTCTCATCTCTCTTGCTCCCTCTGTCTCTCATCTCTCTTGCTCCCTCTGTCTCTCATCTCGCTTGCTCCCTCTCTCATCTCTCTTGCTCCCTCTGTCTTGCTCCCTCTGTCCCTCATCTCTCCTGCTCCCTCTGTCTTGCTCCCTCTGTCCCTCATCTCTCCTGCTCCCTCTGTCTCTCATCTCTCTTGCTCCCTCTGTCTCTCATCTCTCTTGCTCCCTCTGTCTCTCATCTCTCTTGCTCCCTCTGTCTCTCATCTCTCCTGCTCCCTCTGTCTCTCATCTCTCTTGCTCCCTCTGTCTCTCATCTCTCTTGCTCCCTCTGTCTCTCATCTCTCTTGCGCCCTCTGTCTCTCATCTCTCTTGCGCCCTCTGTCTCTCATCTCTCTTGCTCCCTCTGTCTCTCATCTCTCTTGCTCCCTCTGTCTCTCATCTCTCTTGCTCCCTCTGTCTCTCATCTCGCTTGCTCCCTCTGTCTCTCATCTCGCTTGCTCCCTCTGTCTCTCATCTTGCTTGCTCCCTCTGTCTCTCATCTCGCTTGCTCCCTCTGTCTCTCATCTCGCTTGCTCCCTCTGTCTCTCATCTCTCTTGCTCCCTCTGTCTCTCATCTCTCTTGCTCCCTCTGTCTCTCATCTCTCTTGCTCCCTCTGTCTTGCTCCCTCTGTCCCTCATCTCTCCTGCTCCCTCTGTCTCTCATCTCTCTTGCTCCCTCTGTCTCTCATCTCTCTTGCGCCCTCTGTCTCTCATCTCTCTTGCGCCCTCTGTCTCTCATCTCTCTTGCGCCCTCTGTCTCTCATCTCTCTTGCGCCCTCTGTCTCTCATCTCTCTTGCGCCCTCTGTCTCTCATCTCTCTTGCGCCCTCTGTCTCTCATCTCTCTTGCGCCCTCTGTCTCTCATCTCTCTTGCGCCCTCTGTCTCTCATCTCTCTTGCGCCCTCTGTCTCTCATCTCTCTTGCGCCCTCTGTCTCTCATCTCTCTTGCTCCCTCTGTCTCTCATCTCTCTTGCTCCCTCTGTCTCTCCTCTCTCTTGCTCCCTCTGTCTCTCCTCTCTCTTGCTCCCTCTGTCTCTCCTCTCTCTTGCTCCCTCTGTCTCTCCTCTCTCTTGCTCCCTCTGTCTCTCCTCTCTCTTGCTCCCTCTGTCTCTCCTCTCTCTTGCTCCCTCTGTCTCTCATCTCTCCTGCTCCCTCTGTCTCTCATCTCTCCTGCTCCCTCTGTCTCTCATCTGTCTTGCTCCCTCTGTCTTGCTCCCTCTGTCTCTCATCTCGCTTGCTCCCTCTGTCTCTCATCTCTCTTGCTCCCTCTGTCTCTCATCTCTCTTGCTCCCTCTGTCTCTCATCTCTCTTGCTCCCTCTGTCTCTCATCTCTCTTGCTCCCTCTGTCTCTCCTCTCTCTTGCTCCCTCTGTCTCTCCTCTCTCTTGCTCCCTCTGTCTCTCCTCTCTCTTGCTCCCTCTGTCTCTCCTCTCTCTTGCTCCCTCTGTCTCTCCTCTCTCTTGCTCCCTCTGTCTCTCCTCTCTCTTGCTCCCTCTGTCTCTCTTCTCTCTTGCTCCCTCTGTCTCTCATCTCTCTTGCTCCCTCTGTCTTGCTCCCTCTGTCCCTCATTTCTCTTGCTCCCTCTGTCTTGCTCCCTCTGTCCCTCATCTCTCTTGCTCCCTCTGTCTCTCATCCCTCTGGCACTCTCTCTTCTATAGTGACCATCTCACAAGTCCTCTTAAATACTTTATAAAACCAACTTATTTGTATGACAAACATCTTCTTCCCCTGGAACTAGATATGAGTGTGCTGATGACTAATGACTTCCTTTCCTCTCTCTGCCTAGCTTCAGCAATGCCATTGTCCACTCAGCTATCTGAGGAGGAAGAAAAGGTGAGTCCTGTAGATCTGGGTCAATTAACACTGGATTTTGTATATAAATACTAACATTACTGAATTTAAGTCCAAATTAAACTTTCGCGGATCAGATATAGCAGGTCATTTTAAATAACTTTCTATTATCTTATTTGCTTCAGGTCTCTTGGCATTCTTTGTTGAAAAACATACCTAGTCAGACTCAAAAGCAGCAATGCACTACTGGGACCTAGCTGCTGATTGGTGGCTGCACATATGCCTCTTCTCATTGTCTCACCCAATGTGTTCAGCTAGCTCCCAGTAGTGCATTGCTGTTCCTTCAACACCAAGAGAATGAAACAAATTTGAAAATAGATGAAAATTGCTAAGTTGTTTAAAATTGTATGTTCTATCTGAATCATGAAAGAAAAATGTTGGGCACGTGCAGAATTTATACAATCCTAATGCAGGGAATCCTTTATTTAGTGCCGGTTGCCGGTCGGGTTGCTACCTTTATTTCAGGCCAAACCTGAACTCTTTTGTGCAGTGCAAGGTCAAAAAATCTTGTTTTATCACACTAAACATTATTAGTATATCATTAGTATGGCTGAAAATAAATAGATAATAATTACTGAGTTACAACATATATTTAGAGCAGCCAGATAAATTACATGACAGTAACATAGTAGATGAGGTTGAAAAAAGACCGGAGTCCATCTAGTTCAACCTATACAAATCTAATATACTTACAAAAAGCTCCAGTCGATCTTAAATTAATCACATTAAATAAAGTGACTCATTTACCACAATTAATCATATACATGAATTCTGTTTCTAGCTAGAAATGTATCCAAACCTTTTTTAAATGTATCTAAGATATTGGCATTCACTACCTCCTTTGGTAATGAGTTCTACAATTCCACAGTGTTCTAATGATATTCAGCATGAATATATATATATATATATATATATATATATATATATATATATATATATATATATATATATATATATATATATGTGTGTGTAAATAAAAGAGAAAATTAAATCGTTATAGCGCACAAACACAGTCTCTATGTGAAAAAGAATGAATTGTCCAAAGAGGTACAACTTTATATGGAGGCTCCACCTTTCACCAAATTCCACATGCAAAAGTGTCAGGCTAAATATTTTAAACCTGCTTACCAGATCTCACCTCAATTGTATGAGGTAAGAATGAAGCTCTATATCAGGGGAGAGGAATCTGTGTCCACCCTTTGTTCTTAGTGCAGAGTTGTCTTGTGATGGTTAATCCAGATCACTTGAACAGTGGTTTCCTCACAGTAACCCCCGAGTTTGTCAAATATAAGCAGGAAACAAAAAATCACATAGCGTAACACTGTATAGGCTAGTTAGAATTTATTGAGTGTCAAATGAACACTTACAATATACAACCTCAATCCATAATGAGGTAACCTTCGAGGCATATAACTTTCAAAACTTTTGTTCCACGATGACTGTAGTATAGTATTGTCTCTTGTGAAAGAAATGCAGTCAGTGCAGTAAAAATCAAGTCTTCTGACTAAATAAATATTGCTAAAAATAAAATGCACTTAAAAATCAAGACAGCCGGTTTGTATATAATCTGAATGCCCACTCAGTATAACCTTACGCGTTTCGAAATTTTAACATCAACTTCTTCATCAGAGGTAAATAGGCTTACAGAGACACCGGCTCCCTCTGTCTCTCACTCTCTTGTTATTGCATCATGTGATTTGCATCTGACCAATGTGCACCAGTGTTTGTCTTGTTGATATGGCAACGGGAATATTCTACGCAAACGGCAATAACAAATGTAACTCTCAAACTGATTAATAGGAACTTTTGTAGTTGCTTCATAGTACATTATAAACAATCAGAAGCTCTATCCTTTCTTTTCTATTTTAGACATAGTTGGAATACTTATTGGTAGGCTTTTCAGAGGATATATTCCAAATATGGATCTCTATTTTATTGTGTCGTTCCTTTAATTCTAATGTCCTACCTTATAACATTGTGTGTGAGTCAAGCTAAAGGCTAATCTAAGCGCCAGTGCTTTCTTTTGAATAATGTGGTTGGTTCTGTTATAAATACATACTGCCCGCATAGAATAGTATACATATCTAATATAACATTTGCAAACTGAATAACCTATGCTGTACATGCAAGGGTTTGAGCAATATTCACAATAATAATGTTATTACTACTATGTGATTCCCACCTTGACTTCATAGAACTAAAACACAATAACATTAGAAAATGCAAAAATAAGTGAGTATAATTGTTGTTGTATGTACTTTAAATGCAATAACATACAAGTTTTTTTTCTTCTCCTTTCCTTTTCTACTGTTTGAAAGTTATATTAGCAGTATAAGTAATACTACCATTTGCAAATAGGCTCCCAAAAAGAAAACGTTGGAAAAGAATATGATCCTATTTAGATTCTCTCTTTTATTTGCATTCTTGTCAACAGTGTAAGGGGTACACTGCATCAGATGTTCAGCAGCACGACCTCCTATGTATTCTAAAAGTTAAAGGGACACTGAACCCAAATTTTTTCTTTTGTGATTCAGATAGAGCATGACATTTTAAGCAACTTTCTAATTGACTCCTATTATCAAATTGTCTTCATTCTTTTGGTATCTTTATTTGAAATGCAAGAATGTAAGTTTAGATGCCGGACCATTTTTGGTGAACAAACTGGGTTGTTCTTGCTGATTGGTGGATAAATTCACCCACCAATAAACAAGTGCTTTCCATGGTTCTGAACCAAAAAATAGCTTAGATGCCTTCTTTTTTAAAAAAAATAAAGAAAGCAAGAGAACAAAGACAATTTGATAATAGATGTAAATTATAAAGTTGCTTAAAATTGCATGCTGTATCTGAATCACGAAAGAAAACAGCGCCAACATAGCGCTGCGGAATCTGTTGGCGCTCTACAAATGAATGATAATATAAATATATATTTCTAAAACTAAAAACAGGATTCAAGCTACACAAATACTTTAAATGCTTAATAACGTAACCTATAGACATTATCTTTGTATAAACCTCACATAATGTGTAAAAATATGTGTACTACACAGAGTAATTTCAGTACTTCTAGGAACTGCATAGAGTACAATATCTGTCTGCTGAAAGCTCACAGACTGACTGACTTTCTCCAGCAAGTTGTCCTGTCAGTCGGATCAAAATTTCTTCATTTTCTTGTTATCCTTTGTTGAAAATCAGGGATATAAGCTCAGGAGTGTGAACTATATGGGAGCAGTTTAGCAGCAGATAGGAAATAGAGTTGACATCTAGTGCTCTTGCTAATCTGTCATGTAGAGCTTCAGCATTGTGCAAGATACCTATCTAGGTATCTCTTTAACAAAGAATAGCGAGAGAAAGAAGCAAAATTGATCATATAAGTAAATTGGAAACTTTTTAAAAATTGTGTTTTTTCTAAATGAATAATGAAAGAATAGTTTTGTTTTAAAAACTGTCATACCAAATCATTTGCATTTCAGTTGCACACCCTTTGCAAAGTCTCAAGTGTTTTTTTTATCTTATCTGCTTTGCTGTAAACAATTAATGACAGATATATGTGAACTCCTGCAGTGCCTGAGAACAGGCACTAGTGCTGAACTAGCGTGACCCTTTAAAGGGACAGTACACTGTAAAATTGTTTTTATATGAATGTATTTTCAATGACTTGTTTTACCAGCTGCAGAGTATAAAATGTATGAGGAATTAAACCACAGCCTATTACAATGGGTTGAGCTTCAGGTAATATAAAAGTTATATTTACACTACACTATATTCTATTAAATGTGCAATAGCATTATGTCTAAAAAAAAAAAAATGTACATACCATAATTTAAAAAATATTTTATTGCTAAAAAATTCTAACCATCATCTGAGCCTTTAGTGAGTCATAATCTTTTTGCTGGTGGTGTGTGTGTATATATAGGTGTATATATGTATATTCATGTGTATATATGTGTATTTATGTGTTTATATGTGTATATATGTGTATTCATGTGTATCTATGTGTTTATATGTGTATTCATGTGTATTTATGTGTTTCTATATGTGTATTTATGTGTTTATATGTGTATTCATGTGTATATATGTGTATTTATTTATATGTATGTATGTGTATTTATATGTGTATTTATTTATATGTATGTATGTGTATTTATATGTGTATTTATGTGTTTATGTGTATGTATTTATGTGTATATATGTGTATTTATTTATATGTGTATTTATGTGTTTATATGTGTATGTATTTATGTGTATTCATGTGTATTTATGTGTATTCATATGCCTATTTATGTTGACAAAATGACGCTGACTTGCTTGACACAGGGTTGCCAGAAACCTTCAATTTGTAAAAAGAGCAATATGTGTGAAGCCCAATAAAGCTAAGCCCAATAAAAAAAAAATAAAAGGTATGCCTGTGTGTGTGTATGTGTATGTATATATATATATATATTCATTGCAGATCTAATAGTAAAATACAAGCAATTTCTACCCAAAAATAAGTAGAGTTAGGGGGCCCTCTGTTGGACTATAGCAGAATAACACCAGTTTTCCTAGAATAAACTAGTCGTGCCAATTCTTTTCATTGTAACTTGATAACAAGTTACCATCTCTCCCCAGTATTAGAACCACTGATTATGATTTTAACTGTACTTAAATGTAAATGAGGTACAGTTGCAGGTCACTGAGGTTTACAGGATTAATCTATAATGTGTGATTGTCTTTATGTAGGTTACACAGTGTATCATGGAAGTATTGGCAGATTTTCTCTCCAAACCTGGTCCAGAACGGGTCAGCAGTATCTGCCTTAGGATCCTCAAGGAAGGTTTGAAACTACTTGTCTCATTCTGCCTCCCTCTGTAATTAGTTCCTGTACTTCATTTCAGTTAATATGTATGTGTGTATGTATGTATGTATATATATATATATATATATATATATATATATATATATATATATATATATATATATATATATATATATACATGTATACAGACAGATGATAGACAACAGACAGACAGATGATGGATAATTAGATAGATGATAGACAGACAACAAACAGACAGATAGATGATGGGTAGATAATTAGACAGATAGACAGACAGATGATAGACAGACAACAGACAGACAGATGATGGATAGATAATTAGATAGATAGTTTGACAGACAGATGATAGACGGACAACAGACAGACAGATGATGGATAGATAATTAGACAGAAAGATGATAGACAGACAACAAACTGACAGACAGATGATAGACAGACAACAAACAGACAGACAGATGGATAGATAATTAGATAGATAGACAGATGATAGACAGACAACAGACAGATGATGGATAGATAATTGGATAGATAGACATACAGATGATAGATAGACAACAGACAGATGATGGATAGATAATTAGATAGATTGACAGACAGATGATAGACAGACAACAGACAGATAGATGATAGACAACAAACAGACAGATGATGGATAGATAGACGGATGGATAGACAGATTAAAAGATAGACAGATCAATACATAAGTAGATGTAGGAGAAGTATAAATAGATGACAGACAGGCAGATGGTAGACAGACAACAAACAGACAGATAGATGATGGATAGACAGACAGATGATAGACAGATGATGATAGATAATTAGATAGATAGACAGACAGATGATAGACAGACAACAGACAGACAGATGATGGATAGATAATTAGACAGATAGATGATGGATAGATAGACAGACAGATGATAGACAGATGATGGATAGATAATTAGATAGACAGACAGATGATGATAGATAATTAGATAGATAGACAGACAGATGATAGACAGACAACAGACAGACAGATGATGGATAGATAATTAGACAGATAGATAGATGGATGGATAGCCAGATAAAGATAGACAGATCAATACATAAGTAGATGTAGGAGAAGTATAAATAGATGACAGACAGA